>NC_053155.1:179694014-179951514 GCF_016835505.1 Polypterus senegalus | reverse complement strand
GATCAAAAGAAAGACTCTTTAATTTCAATTTCAAAAAGCCAAATTAAATCTACTGTGTTCCATGGTTGTATAATAATAAAATGTAAACATTTTCAAGGGGGTGAATACTTTTTACAGATTTGTTTATTAGAGAAACATTTGTAGTTGTGTTAGTCCAGCTGAAACATGCAATTCTGTTTAATAAAGCAAGTAAATTGTCTTTTCTTTGGTTGCAAGATTCTGGCATTCCTAAAGTTCAATTCCAGGTAAAAAAAATGGCCAAAACAAAACCGCTTTCTCATGATACATATCTGCCTGTTGTTTTGTGATAAAAAGATAATTCCATGCGACAGACTGTCCACAGAGGACTGTTTCCATAAATAAATATCAATTACCAGTGTTGTCTACATCAGTGAAAATGAGTCCTGAATGCTGCAAAGTGGAGCATACCAGGGGTCAGTGGTGAGGTTGGTAGATTTGACAGGTGCAGGATATTTTTAAAAACAGTACAGCTCAGACCTCAGCAGGTGAAACAGACAGAAGGAATGCTTAATGGGTCTGTACATGCATGAGACCAATTGGCTCAGCCATCCCTCATTAATGCTCTGCAGATCGCTGAGACAACAACACTCACATGGATATAAATGATCTCAGTTGGTCAGAGGGGGAGGAACATGAAAGAAAGAGAAATGAGAAAGAAACAGAGAGAGAGAGGAAGAAAGATTGCAGAATCAGCTGTTCGAGTCAGTTTTGAGGAGAGGAGTACAGACAGTCGAGATGCCCTGTGGACCAAGGGTAACAGCATTACATGGGCTGGTCACTCCTGTTGAGCATTCTGAGTGCTCCAAGGGTCTTAAGAATGCCAAAGGTGGTAGGACAAAGGAGCAGGGCTTGGTGAGTCCTGATGTACACTTATGGAAGGTTTTTGGGATGAGAGCTGGTGGGTTGACCATGTTCGCTGGCATCTCAGTCCTGTTGAGCATGCCTTTCTGTTACAGATGCAAACCAAATGTATGTGTGTACTGTATAATATTAAGAGCAGCTCACTACTGAAAATGGCAAATATAGGAAGCAGTCTGGATTGAACCTGGGACTCTTGATTACAAGTCAGTAAATCTTACCGCTACGCCACAGAAGCTGTTGTCTTATCCTTGAACCTTTTGTGAAAGTGTTTATTTGATCTTTGGACTTCAGGCTTCGCACATTATATAGTTTATTTGTACATTTTGTCATTTATTACTAAAATATGAAAAACTACTGTTTTAACAATGTGTTTACACAGATTATTGTAGAAATGGAACACACATGAAAGGCATGTGTTCTAAATAACAATCTATTATTTCCACTCTAAAACTCCAGCACTTCACTCTCAGATAATAAATCAAGGCATGAGCTGAGAAAACTTTGTGCATGTCTGCGGCGGTGGGGGGATGGAATAGTAGGCTGCTTGCTGCTTGTCTTTATCGGCACATTTAAAGGACAAAAGACGCTAATGGAGAGGTGCGAACGGATTTAAGGTGGGCCGGATCTATAGGTTTTTTCGTAGGCTTTGGTAATTCTAGTGTTAACACAGAGCCTACGAAAAAACTCGTAATTCCGTCCCACCTTAAACTGCTTCTTAAATCCCTTCACACCTCTCCGCCAGCATCCTTTGTTCTCTAAATGTGCTGATAAAGAGAAGCTAGGAGCAGCCGGCTATTCCATCCCCCACCAATTTAGAACGTGCACGAACTTCTCTCAGCTCATGCCTTGATTGAGTATCTGGGAGTGAAGTGGAGTTTTAGAGTGGAAATAATAGATCGTTGTTTGGAACACACGCATTTCATGTCTGTTCCATTTCTACAGTAATCTGTGTCAACACATTGTTAAAACAGAAACTTTTTTTATATTCTAGTAGTAGATGACAAAATGTAGGCATAAACTATATAATGTATGAAGCCTGAAGTCCAAATAGCAAAGAAACATTTTCACAAGAATAACACAATTGCACTTTTATTCAAACATATAACTGCAGAAAGAAAAAGCCGCCTTAACATGCGACATTGACACCAGTTTTCTATAACTGACTCCGTGGTTCAATAGATACAGCCCCGCTTGGAATCAAGGGTCACGGGTTCGATCCTGCGCCCTCCCTTTTGAGAAGTAAACTGTTCTTAGTCTTACTGTTTTAGAATAAAAACATACATTTGATTTCAGTCTGTAACAGCCGGTGCAATTTATGATCTTTGTAAAGGTTAGCTTTTTTTTTTATTCACTTTTCACTCTCTCAGTCGCGTTCAGAATCAATCCATACAACCCCATCTGACACGGCTGTTTTCACTAAAGACGCGCTATAGCTCTGCAGTGTACCACGATGCATACTAACGCCCCCCCCGGTTCTGACACACAAGCGCTGGCGAAGCTGCCTTCTTCGTATCTCACCGTCACTTGCTTTTCTTTTTATTCAGTTTTATTGAGTGTTCCTGCTGTATGCTTTTTCTTTTGCACCCAGGACATGCAGAAGAAAGAATGGTAAAGACCAACTTCGGCGCTATATGCAATCATCAGACACTCCCCATCTGCCCGTGTCGTTCAAACACAGGAACATATATTGGTGTAAAAGTATAACAAAAGTGCACTTTTATTCAAGTGCACTTTTTCCATCGCCTTTTCCTGTAAGAAGCAGTGTACACACTTCTCTCTATGCTGTGGTTTCTATTACACACCTGAAAGAAAGAGACAATACATATGAACATATCCAGCATACAGCAACATGCGGGACTGGCAGGAACACTCAATAAAACTGAATAAAAAGAAAATCAAGTGACGGTGAGATACGAAGAAGGCAGCTTCGCCAGCGCCTGTGTGTCAGAACCGGGTGGGGGCGTTAGTATGCATCGTGGTACAACAGAGCTATAGCGCCTGTATTCTGTTTCTTTTGTACTCCAGGGCACGCAGAGGAGAGAATAGTAAAGAGCAGTAAGTTCGGCGCTATATGCAATCATCAGACACTCCATCTGCCCGTTGTTTTGTTATACTTTTCAATACTTGTTATACTGCTCAAACGGGCATGCTCAAAAAATACACGTGTAATGCCACGAAAAGTGCATGCAGACACTTCATTTCGCAAACAAAACAAGTGCACTTTTATTCAAAACTACCTGTATAACCGAAGAAAAAAGAAAGCAAGATACAGTAGGCGATTGATACGACATCTTGCATGGTGCAATGCTAAGAAGTGCAGATTTTCATTCCGTGCTATATAAAATCATCACATTCAAATATTAACAGTTCCCACACACCCAAGGACCGTCCTTCCTACATTTACGACACGTGTACTTGTTGCCGTGTACACACCTCTCTGTGCTATGGTTTCTATTACACTGAATGAGCACCTGACACTGTACTTTCTTCCCTGGGGGAAGGTCCCGCATCAGAGAATTTCCAGTTCCTGCATAAATTCACACCCGATCTGACGCTGTTCGCTTTCAAATAATATTGCATTAGTGCGATTATATTTTCACATATATTGTCTTTCTTTCAGGTGTGTAATAGAAACCACAGCATAGAGAGAAGTGTGTACACTGCTTCTTACAGGAAAAGGCGATGGAAAAAGTGCACTTGAATAAAAGTGCACTTTTGTTATACTTTTACACCAATATATGTTCCTGTGTTTGAACGACACGGGCAGATGGGGAGTGTCTGATGATTGCATATAGCCGAAGTTACTGGTCTTTACCATTCTTTCTTCTGCATGTCCTGGGTGCAAAAGAAAAGCATACAGCAACATGCGGGACTGGCAGGAACACTCAATAAAACTGAATAAAAAGAAAAGCAAGTGACGGTGAGATACGAAGAAGGCAGCTTCGCCAGCGTTTGTGTGTCAGAACCGGGGGTTGGGGCGTTAGTATGCATCGTGGTACACTGCAGAGCTATAGCGCTTTAGTGAAAACAGCCGTGTCAGATGGGGTTGTATGGATTGATTCTGAACGCGACTGAGAGAGTGAAAAGTGAATAAAAAAAAAAGCTAACCTTTACAAAGATCATAAATTGCACGGCTGTTACAGACTGAAATCAAATGTATGTTTTATTCTAAAACAGTAAGACTAAGAACAGTTTACTTCTCAAAGGGGAGGGGCGCAGGATCGAACCCGTGATTCCCAAGCGGGGACTGTATCTATTGAACCACGGAGTCAGTTATAGTAAACTGGTGTCAATGTCGCATGTTAAGGCGGCTTTTTCTTTCTGCAGTTATATGTTTGAATAAAAGTGCAATTGTGTTATTCTTGTGAAAATGTTTCTTTGCTATTTGGACTTCAGGCTTCATACATTATATAGTTTATGCCTACATTTTGTCATCTACTACTAGAATATAAAAAAAGTTTCTGTTTTAACAATGTGTTGACACAGATTACTGTAGAAACGGAACAGACATGAAATGCGTGTGTTCCAAACAACGATCTATTATTTCACTCTAAAACTCCACTTCACTCCCACATACTCAATCAAGGCATGAGCTGAGAGAAGTTCGTGCACGTTCTAAATTGGTGGGGGGATGGAATAGCCGGCTTCTCTTTATCAGCACATTTAGACGACAAAGGGCGCTGGCGAGAGGTGTGAAGGGATTTAAGAAGCAGTTTAAGGTGGGACGGAATTACGAGTTTTTTCGTAGGCTCTGGTAATTCTAGTGTTAAGGGACACAAAATTTATTTATATTTTTATGGTACATGAGTAAATAGTACAATGATTGTGCTGTCACCATCACTGTAAACTAACTGTTAAGCTGGCAGGGTAAGTGTAGAATTACTCTCCTCAACATTTCTTTGTAATGCTGGTTAGTGGTGCTATTTATTCACTTATGTGGCACACATTTAATCTTTTTAGAGAAATGTGAATTTCAAAAAGGAACAGAAAAAGCCTGCCAATACAGTCTTTCCTGTTACCGGTTTCCAATAACAAAAGAGAATGGTGATGAAACCGCTTGCTATATAATAAAAATAATAATAATAATAATGATAAACAAAAACCTCATTACACATTTTAGACTGCCATTGCTGAAAGTGTAAGATCCTCAGCTAGTCTAATTTCAGTTTTTATTTTGTAAAAGATGTTATAAAGGCATGCTAACATGGCAATATTTTTGGGTTGCAGAGAAACCTCTGCTTCCTGTCACTGCTTCTTCCACTACCTCCTCTGATGTTGTTTTCCTTGCTACTCCCAAAAAGCATTCAAACCATACCAGGATCTCTTAAACATAATGAATTCTTCTCTTCTGGGGTTAAAAACCAAAACTAATGCAATACAATCTAATTCAAATGTAATTCAAAATGAAATGCTAATTATAATACAACCAAAAGCAACACCTTTACTGGGTGTTCATGTATGCAATTAACAGTTTGCTGTATCTTACGTGGTTTAAGCATGATGTGGAAATTTTGCTATTTCTTGCTTCCTCTCACAGCAGACTATAACTTCAGTATTGCAAATGTGGATGGATACGTAGAGTTGCGATGTCTGTTTTAGCATAGATATACATATTTAATAAGTACTGTATATGTGTGTGTATATAAACCCACACACACGTTTAACATCTAATAGTAACAATTGTAAAAGGTGACTTTGCTGCAGGGTGACTGGTGCAAGAAAGTTTATTTAAACTTTTAACAGCGAGAAAGAAAAATACTAACCCTGCTTCAGTGACCTTCTTTCTCGAATGTTCAGTCTTCTTCCTAATGTCTTGCTGATTAAATTCCACATGAAATTAATAGATTCCATTAGCTAAATGTAAATCGGAATTAAAGTCAGTAACTCTCATTTGATTATTATTCTTTGATTGCTTTTGCCAAGTTTAGCTCTCATGCCTGCCCAGACGAAGCTCAAATTATTAAAAGAAAATAGAATATTTGCTCAATTTGATTTTTATAAGCAAGTTTAGCCATCTTAAATGAAAGTTTAAAAAGTACACATGCTCAATGTGAGCTACTTATTTAAATACAAAATTAATCTTTGTTTAATACTAACTAAAAAATGTTTTTTTGGCTTCCCTTAGGTATTTCTTTTAGGATATATGTTATTGGTGCCGAAAAGGAGTGTCTATGAAAAGAATAATAATAATAATAATAATAATAAAATTTAAAAAAAAAAATCAGACAGAAGCTGTTTTGTGAGGTTTTGTGGTGTTGCTTTTAAAAGGTGTTCTAATATTTGAAAGAAAGTTTCAAGAAAAACATTTGTCAGTAGTAATACAAATTTGTCTCTTTCTCATAACAATCAATTTATATTGTATATAATGTTTAGATATTTTAACAAGTGCCACAGATGGCCGGGGCCCTTGTCCGTCTGGGACACCCCCTCACTGTATGGATCGGGGGAGCAAGCCTGGTCAGAACAGTACCTCCCCAGAAAACTAGATGGCAGCCCCCCTGGGTTGCAGTGGTGCCTAGGACTCCCGCAGGGCTTCATGAGAGTTGAAGTTTGGTGAAGCCCTGTTGGGATCCGTGGGTGTCACCATGGGGTGCTGTAGCTGCTGCTGAGCCCAATAGAGCAGCTTTTCCTCCACACCTGGAAGTGCTGCTGGAATTAGGTCCTCAAGCACCTGGAGCACTTCTGGGTGCATTATAAAAGGAGCCAGCAGCCACTGCTCTGGGAGCCAGAGTCGGGATGAGGGAGATGAAGCTTGCCAGAGAGCAGTGGTGGAGAAAGAAAAGATTTACTTTTGGGTGGTATTGTGTTTGGGACCATGTTGTGTACTCATGGAAACGGGGAAGACATTCTCCACAGAAAAAAGGAAATAAAAAACACTGTGCGCTTTGAACTTTGTCCTGCGTCTATCTGTGTCAGGGCTGGCCTTTACACCAACATTAGAGATCCATAGCATATGAATTTTAACCTTTGCTAGGTTATCATGGTTAATATAGAACACAATTTTTGGGATATTGATAAATTGCATTTTAGCTTATTGTAATTTGATTGTTTGACCAATTCATAATTGAAAGCCTGGTATATATTCTTTTACATGAAACAAGTTAATTTCTCAAAATATATTTTCAGAAGCATTAGAATAAATGACGCAACACACTGGACTTTTTAGGTAAACCTGAGGGCTCAGTATTGTATAAAGTACCCAATAGTCATACTTGAGTAAAGCTAGAGTTCTGGAAGCTAACTTAAGTAAAACTAAAATTTTCCCATGAGAAAATGACTCAAATACAGTAATCCCTCGTTATATCACGCTTCGACTTTCGCGGCTTCACTCTATTGTGGATTTTATATTGTCAGGGATGCCAGGGGCCATGACCCGGCCGGGACGTCATGAGGGACCAGATGTGGGTCTGCGCCCACCCTGGATCACGTGGGGGTCGCCTTCCTGGTTGCTCTGGGGGCCACGGGTACAGGGCATGAAAGCTCCACCCTGTAGGGGCCCGTGGTCACTGCCAGGAGGCGCCCCAATGCCTTGGGGACCTGTTACCAGGAAGTGCTGGGCGGAAGACTTTGGAGGATACCCGGAGAGCTGCCGGGAGAACAGCCGACACTTCCGCCACGCTGGGGCGTGGCCAACGGGGGAGTGTTGGAAGCACCTGGAGCTCATCCGGGTCATGTATAAAGGGGCCGTCTCCCTTCATTCGAGGCTAGAGTCGGGTGGAAGGAGGGCAAGGCAGAAGAGAGTGGAAGCGGCCCGAAGAAAGGCATTTGTGACCAGGACTGAGTGTTTTGGGGTTTGTGCACTGCTTTGGACTGGGTCTTAGTGACCATATTACTGTAAATAAACGTGTGGTGGTTTGATAACAACATGTCCGCCTGTCTGTGTCCAGGTCGGCTCCACAATATGTAAGCATATCCAAATATATAAAGCGGATTTTTCGCGGGTTCTATGGACAATGGGTCTTTTTACTTCCTGTACATGCTTCTTCAGTTGGTTTGCCCAGTTGATTTCACACAAGGGACGCTATTGGCGGATGGCTGAGAAGCTAAACAATCAGAGCACGCAGTTAAGTTCCTGTGTGCTGAATGGCTCAGTGATGGAGCGCTGAATTCGATTCTGTGCCGTTAACCAGGAAGTCTTGTCTCGCTCATTCAGCATCAATGTGTTTCGCTGTGTAAAGAGTTAACTTTTGTGCTTTTTTGTGTTTATCTTTGTGCATAGTCAAGCCCTTCATTGTGGCTCCAAAATGATCTGCTCCTGCTACTGCTTCAGGAGCCGTGCCCAAGCGCCAACGGAAGATGTTAATGATTGCCGAAAAGGTAAACGTTTTGGATATGCTGAAGGAAGGGAAAAGCTACACCGCTGTAGGACGCCATTACGGCATCAATGAGGCTACGATTCTTTTTATTTAAAAAGTAGGAAAGGAATATAAGATCTACGCCGCAGTGTCCTTTTAACCAGGGTGCAAAACGAGTTGTAAGTGGATGTAATAAGGCAGTAGTCTGGATGGAATCTGCTTTAGGGATTTGGATTAAAGAACAACGGCGGTGCTATACAGTCACCTGAACAGGCTCCTTTAGAAGAGGTGTAACGCTCTCCTTTGTTGTACAGGAAAACTAAACTCATCGTTATCGGACAAGTCATCGTGTCATTGTTGGTGAGTAACCATAATTAATTTTCTACTTACAGTACTTAGTACATGTATGTACGTTTAGTGTCACTGTACACACATTTACTGTATACAATTTTTCTTGCATTGTATGTATTTATTGCTGGTGGCCTGTCTATCGTAATGGCTGTAACATATGTGATATCGGAGACACTCGATATCTTTAAAATAATATTTAGGTTTTACTGCTGTATAACTGTTTAATATTTATAAACAGTTTGGGAGAGTTTATAAGGGCTTAAAATATATAAAAATAACCATACAAACATATGGTTTCTACTTTGCGGATTTTCACCTATCGTGGGGGTCTGGAACACAACCCCCACGAATGAGGAGAGATTACTATAGATGCTTTAAAGTATCCAATATAAAATTGTACTTAAATATCAAAAATACATATAAATTTAGTATTCTTCCCTGTTTTACATATAGAAAAAAACGGTTCTTACAAAACATTAAATTTTAGTACTAGCCAAAAATAAAAAACCTTCAAAAATGTTTAATACAGTTCTTTACATAGACTTTGTAACATCAAAGGAGTAGGCTTTCTGCTTATTTACTGTTTCACAATTTATTTTGAACCTGTGATGCTCAGAATAATGCAGAAAGACATGAATATTACCCGTGACAAGATGAGTTAACCATAGCATGTGAACGCATAAGTAGACAACACTGCAGCCTGTAGATCAAGACTGCTGACTCTGAACATTATATAAGTACTTTATTTTTCCAACTAACCACACACTGAGACCAGTGGATTTAAGTCTCCTGCTTGTATGTAAGGACTCTCTATCAATGTTCCCTCTTCCTTCTCTTGGTCGGCTGCTAACCTCAATAATTCTGCTACTGTATGTGCCTTTCTTATTTCCCCAAATCTTACCATCTTTATAATCTGCATTTTAATTTCTAAACATACAGTAGTGATGTGTCTTTTTGTGACATACTGACCCAATTATATTTTTTGTTTTGTAAAAATAATTTGTAAAATTCTACAGAATGCTTGATATTAGTTACAGATAATGACCATGCCCACAGAAGTTTTTCTACATACTTTGTTATACTGTAAGTAAGCTTTGTTTTAAAGAGATATTTTGCATTCATTTATGGACGCATGATTTTCAAACAGTTTATCCTACACACACTTCACAAGGCTCCCCTCAGCCAGTGCTCAAAACTCTAATAGTCATCTGGGAGGCTGAATCAGAGTGTATGTGATAAAAGCCAAAATATGGTGAGCTAAGCCTTGGGAGAGTGAAGCCAAAGGAGGTCCACAGCGGTCCTAAAATGGAAAGCAGTCATCTGACCTGGGTATAAGAGCGACAGACTAATCAAACATTCTAGTATAAGATTTCCTCAGAAATTTCCCTCAGGACTGTCAGCACTTTAGTAGCAGTTTTATTCAATATAAGTAGTTATGAGGTCTTCAGAAATCTTGAGGATCTCAAACTAATATCAGCCTTTAATTATGTAAAAAGACTGCCACGCTGGAAAGAAATTCAGGGTTTAGATGACTACATTTGGTAAAAAGAACTGCTGCTGGCAGATTAACCAAAAGCAAATATGATAGAAAACAACCCTAAATGGGGTGCCACTCCATCAACGACTGCCTTTATGTAAACACATTTATACCAGGCTAGTTTAGACTTGTCAGATAAAAATAGGATGCATCTCTTTAAGATTTTGTACAAAAACTCAAAGAAATACTTGTGCACACACAAGAAGAAAGTACAAACTCCAAATGGAAAGTGATCAGGCAGGCACACCGCCAGAAATATTTGGGCCCCAGACAACTGGGTACGTGTGGGCCCCTCTGCTTTCCCCCGGGTCCCCACATGCCAAAACCTTCAAATACGTATACAAAATGATCGAAATGTAGTTTATCCGACAGCGACAATGCTGCATTTATGAATACCATACTTGATGAGTTAAGCCTTCTCCCACATCAAAGTTCGACTGCGAGAAGGAAAGCCAGTGCTAACGGAAGCCTGTAGCGGAATTGAAACAATACATTAATGAGATAGGCCTATGTATTATCTAATGTGTAACAGTACAATTATACCAATGCAATGAATAGTAACATCTGAACATTTTAATATATTACTAACGGTTAGGGTTATCTACATGGTGTACAATCAGTATGGTAACTTGCTGTATCAAACTTCAAAGTTTTCAAAAAATTCGGGTGACCCAGAATCTTTAGTGATACACACAAAACCAACGCACACTCGTCACTGCTTTAAAAGAAACAATAAACACCCAAGCGAATGAATTATCAAACTATGAAGACTGACTTCTGCTACACCATACATGTCAACATCCACGATAGTGCACAATATCGCTGTTGTCTGAGACAGAACAGCGCCTGTGTGTGAAACGGAAGTATTCAAATACAGCGGCGAAGTCAATCCATTATCCACGTACCCTGTACAACAAACATACTACTCAATGTCAAGCTCAAGGACGTCGTCGTCGGCTCTCCTTTGTCTTTGAGAAGCGTGTCGCTGCCGGCCCCCTTTGACAAGCGTGCTTCACACGACACGAGCATGATATCTACTTGCATGGAGTGTGCGGCTATTAAAACACTCACTTGCATTGTTGTAAGCTAAATAATTTAACTTTTCTATTACAACAACAACATTTATTTATATAGCACATTTTCATACAAAAAGTAGCTTAAAGTGCTTTACATAATGAAGAATGGGAAAAAAAAAGACAGAATACGAAATTAAAATAAGACAACATTAGTTAACATAGAAAAGGAGTAAGGTCCGATGGCCAGGGTGGACAGAAAAAACAAAATAAAACTCCAGACAGCTGGAGAAAAAAATAAAATCTGCAGGGGTTCCAGGCCACGGGACCCTCTGGGCATTCTACCTAACATAAATGAAATAGTCCTCTTTGTGGTTAGGGTTCTCACGGAGTCACTTGATGTTGATGGTCATACAGACTTCCGGCTATTAATCCATCCATCCATCATTGTTGGAACATCACGGTGCTTTGAGTAGATTGTGGCCACCACCAAAAGGACACCAGAAAAGGAAACAGAAGATAGAGTAGGGGTTATTACAGATTATAGAGCCACCATGAATTGTTATAATGAGTTGGACATACAGAGTATCAGGATTTTAATTACAGTGAAGTTATGAGAAGGCCATGTTAAAGTAATGTGTTTTCAGCAGTGTTTTAAAGTGCTCCACTGTATTAGCCTGGCGAATTCCAGATTTTAGGTGCATAACAGCAGGAGGCCGCCTCACCACTTTTAAGTTTTGTTCTTGGAATTCTAAGGAGACACTCATTTAAGGATCTGAGGTTACGATTTGGAATATAAGGTGTCAGACATTCCGATATATAAGATGGGGCAAGATTATTTAAGGCTTTATAAACCATAAGCAGAATTTTAAAGTCAATCCTGAATGACACAGGTAACCAGTGTAGTGACATCAAAACTGGAGAAATGTGCTGATTTTCTTTTCCTAGTTAGGATTCTAGCAGCTGCATTCTGCACTCGTTGCAAATGATTTATATCTTTTTTGGGTAGTCCTGAGAGGAGTGCGTTACAGTAATCTAGTCGACTGAAAACAAACACATGAACTAATTTCTCAGCATCTTTCAATGATATAAGAGGTCTAACTTTTGCTATGTTTCTTAAGTGACAAAATGCTGTCCTAGTGATCTGATTAATATGATTTAAAATTTAGATTACAGTCAACAATTACCCCTAAGCTTTT
Source organism: Polypterus senegalus (assembly GCF_016835505.1). Lineage (NCBI taxonomy): Eukaryota > Metazoa > Chordata > Cladistia > Polypteriformes > Polypteridae > Polypterus > Polypterus senegalus. Next base: position 179,939,237 of record NC_053155.1, on the reverse strand, counting down.
TACCTCCGTCTTGACTTTTAATCCTAATGTATCCAGTTTATTTCTAATAGCCTCATTGTATCCATTATTGCCAATCACTAAGATTTCAGTTTCTCTTTATTTAACTTGAGAAAGTTACTATTCATCCATTCTGAGATACAAGTCAGACATTGTGTTAGTGAATCAAGAGATCGGGTCATCAGGTGCTATTGATAAGTACAGCTGTGTGTCATCAGCATAGCTGTGGTAGCTCACGTTGTGCCCTGAGATAATCTGACCTAACGGAAGCATGTAGATTGAGAATAACAGCGGACCCAGGATAGAGCCTTGTGGAACACCATATGGATATCATGTGTCTTTGAGTTGTAATTACCACAACTAACAAAGAATTTTCTCCCTGTCAGGTAGGATTCAAACCAATTTAAGACACTGCCAGAGAGGCCCACCCATTGACTAAGGCGATTTCTAAGAATATTATGATCAATGGTGTCAAATGCAGCACTCAGATCTAAGAGGATGAGAACAGATAAATGGCCTCTGTCTGCATTTACCCGCAAATCATTTACTACTTTACGAGTGCAGTTTCTGTGCTGTGATTTGTTCTAAAACCTGACTGAAATTTATCAAGAATAGCATGTTTATTTAGGTGGTCATTTAACTGCATAATGACTGCCTTCTCTAGAATTTTACTTAAGAAAGGCAGGTTAGAGATGGGTCTAAAATTTTCAAGAGCGAGGGGTCAAGATTATGTTTCTTAAGTAGGGTTTAACTACAGCAGTCTTAAGACAGTCTGGGAAGACCCCGTATCTAATGACGAATTTACTATGTCAGAACATTATCAATTAGCATGCCTGATACTTCTTTGAAAACCTTGTTGGTATTGGGTCAAGGACGCAGGTGGAGGGTTTTAATTGAGAGATTATTTTTGTAAATCAGGTAAATCTATCCTAGTGAAAGAGTTTAATTTGTTTATAACGGAATGCTGGGGTTTAGGAGGATCCTTAGTGTTGGGGAGATATACTATGTTATTTCTAATATCATTAATTTTTTGGTTGAAAAATACTGCAGTAGCCTCACAGGTTTTACTGGAAGTACTTAGGAGGCATTCCTTTGAGTTACCTGGGTTTAGCAGACGATCGTAAAGAATAAGACTCTGGGATTACTAGCATTGTTATTTATAATCTTAGAGAAATAGCGCCTCTCAAGACGGACAGTGTTATTGTATTCTGTTATTTTAACTTTTAATATTTCATAGTGGATAGTTAGTTTAGTCTTCCTCCATTTACGCTCAGCTCTACGGCATGTTCTCTTTAAATCAGACACTCTTTGGGTCTTCCATGGTATAACAATGCTAGAAGATTTTTAACTGTCTTTTCAGGTGCAACTATGTCAACAGCAGCTCTCACTTTAGTATTAAATCTTTCCACCTTACTATTTACATTATCCTCGCTATTATAGTTGGCACTATAAACGGACTGATTGCTTAGAATGTTTGTAAGTTTTAAAGCTGCTGATGAGTCAAAGAAGCGTTTTTTAACAATATGCTTCTCATGAGTGTTTTCTATCATTATTTCTATATTAAAAAGTAGAAGAAAATGGTCTGATAGACCAATATCAATGATCTGCTTTATATCAACTTTTAGTCCTTTAGTAATCACTAAGTCTAACGTATGACCTGCTTTATGTGTAGGCTGATTAACGAGCTGTCTCAAATCAAAAGAGTCCAGGAGGTTCATAAATTCTTTTACTTTTTGGTCACACTGATTATCTATATGAAAATTAAAGTCGCCAACTATTAAGAGTGTGTCATAGTTTGTAATTAAAATTGACATTAAGTCAGAAAATTCCTCAAAAAAAGACGTGTTGAATTTTGGAGGTCTATACACAGATAATACTAGAACGTGAGAATCTCCATATATAACAACAGCGAGATACTCAAAGGACTTGAATTTACCAAAACTGACATCTTTACATTTTAACCGGCTCGAGTAAGTGTTTGCCAAGCCACCGCCTCTTTTTCCTTGGCGATCTGCACGAGTAAAACTGTAATCCGGAGGCAGATTTGATTAAAACAGCTGCGCCATCTGAGCTAAGCCACATTTCACTTAGTGCAATAAAATCTATTTTTTTATCATTAATAAGATTGTTGATAAAGTCTTGTTAGTTTAAGCTCTAACATTTAATAGTGCCATATTTAATGTTTTGAAGGGGCAGAGATGAATACTATGTGCGTTACATGTAACTTGAATAATTTGTCTGAATATATACAGTGGTGTGAAAAACTATTTGCCTCCTTCCTGATTTCTTATTCTTTTGCATGTTTGTCACACAAAATGTTTCTGATCATCAAACACATTTAACCATTAGTCAAATATAACACAAGTAAACACAAAATGCAGTTTTTAAATGGTTTTTACTATTTAGGGAGAAAAAAAAATCCAAACCTACATGGCCCTGTGTGAAAAAGTAATTGCCCCCTGAACCTAATAACTGGTTGGGCCACCCTTAGCAGCAATAACTGCAATCAAGCGTTTGCGATAACTTGCAATGAGTCTTTTACAGCGCTCTGGAGGAATTTTGGCCCACTCATCTTTTCAGAATTGTTGTAATTCAGCTTTATTTGAGGGTTTTCTAGCATGAACCGCCTTTTTAAGGTCATGCCATAGCATCTCAATTGGATTCAGGTCAGGACTTTGACTAGGCCACTCCAAAGTCTTCATTTTGTTTTTCTTCAGCCATTCAGAGGTGGATTTGCTGTTGTGTTTTGGGTCATTGTCCTGTTGCAGCACCCAAGATCGCTTCAGCTTGAGTTGACGAACAGATGGCTGGACATTCTCCTTCAGGATTTTTTGGTAGACAGTAGAATTCATGGTTCCATCTATCACAGCAAGCCTTCCAGGTCCTGAAGCAGCAAAACAACCCCAGACCATCACACTACCTACCACCACCATATTTTACTGTTGGATGTTCTTTTTCTGAAATGCTGTGTTCCTTTTACGCCAGATGTAACGGGACATTTGCCTTCCAAAAAGTTCAACTTTTGTCTCATCAGTCCACAAGGTATTTTCCCAAAAGTCTTGGCAATCATTGAGATGTTTCTTAGCAAAATTGAGATGAGCCCTAATGTTCTTTTGCTTAACAGTGGTTTGCGTCTTGGAAATCTGCCATGCAGGCCGTTTTTGCCCAGTCTCTTTCTTATGGTGGAGTCGTGAACACTCACCTTAATTGAGGCAAGTGAGGCCTGCAGTTCTTTAGACGTTGTCCTGGGGTCTTTTGTGACCTCTCAGATGAGTCGTCTCTGCGCTCTTGGGGTAATTTTGGTCGGCCGGCCACTCCTGGGAAGGTTCACCACTGTTCCATGTTTTTGCCATTTGTGGATAATGGGTCTCACTGTGGTTCGCTGGAGTCCCAAAGCTTTAGAAATGGCTTTATAACCTTTACCAGACTGATAGATCTCAATTACTTCTGTTCTCATTTGTTCCTGAATTTCTTTGGATCTTGGCATGATGTCTAGCTTTTGAGGTGCTTTTGGCCTACTTCTCTGTGTCAGGCAGCTCCTATTTAAGTGATTTCTTGATTGAAACAGGTGTGGCAGTAATCAGGCCTGGGGGTGGCTACGGAAATTGAACTCAGGTGTGATACACCACAGTTAGGTTATTTTTTAACAAGGGGGCAATTACTTTTTCACACAGGGCCATGTAGGTTTGGATTTTTTCTCCCTAAATAATAAAAACCATCATTTAAAAACTGCATTTTGTGTTTACTTGTGTTATATTTGACTAATGGTTAAATGTGTTTGATGATCAGAAACATTTTGTGTGACAAACATGCAAAAGAATAAGAAATCAGGAAGCGGGCAAATAGTTTTTCACACCACTGTATCTACGCGCACAACATCAGCATAAAAAAATCAAGCGTGAAGGGGCCCCCTTCCGTTAGGGCCCCGAACAAGAGTCCCGTTTGTCCTCTCTGGCGGCGGGCCTGGATCAGGCCATCATTTCAACAGTCTCCTGGAGGTGTGAAACAGCAGAATGAGCCACTAATTCATGTGTCCTATTTATAGTATCTGTTATGATAAAATGTATGAAATACAAAATCAGTCAAAACACGATTAAAACAAAGCTATGAATCAGCTGCTAGCAGCAGATACCTCCACAGTGCGGAATGCATTGGAATATTTTAAATAGGCCAAAATGCATCACAACATGGGAATTTGTCATTGTTGTAATAAAAATTATGCATCAATTTACATTTAAATGAATCTGATGTTCACCAGTATGACAATTTAATTTTTTTTTTAATGTGAATGTGACATTTATTGAAATGACAAATTAATTTTTGACTTTCTTTCTTACAAGTACTTTTACTAAGCTAAGGCAGAGGTTGCAAAGGAGCCACAGTGGATTTTGCAGCAGTGGTGACAGACAGAAAATTAATGACCACTTCCTTTGTTTGTATGCAACACGGGTCATTTAATTATATGGTGAAATAATGTAAAACTGATGTAAATGCTAGTCTAATAGTCACTTTGAAATTTTATGTACCATTTCACAACATTGATTTCTATAGCACATTTCCATACAAAGAAGGTATCTCAAAGTGTTATACAATATGTAAAAGAAATGGTTATAAGAAAAAAAACAAACTTAAATTAGATAAGAATAATAGTGAATAATTAATATACAAAAATAATGTACAATTACGTAACATAGATATATAATTAATAGAGAAGCTGAGTCTTTAAATATAGAATTGTTTTTTAAGTCTCTAAATGTGAGTCAAATAATGAGGTCAAATGGTCAGGGAAGACAGAAAAAATAAAACTACTGTTAAGCTGCAGAAAAAAAAATCTGCAGGGGTTCCAGGCCAAAATACCACCCAGTCATCTCTGGACATGCTACCTAACATAAATGTTTTTAAATAGTTCATTATTGTTTATGCTTGGTCTTACAGTAGATGATTTGACGCAGTGGGTCTTGTGGCAAATTGGGGTATCTACTTCCATTTAAACATCACAGGTGGCTAAACAGGACTTTGATCAGACACCAGTTTATCACAGGGAAGGTATACTGTTGGGAAAGTTGAGTAAAGTGACAGGGCCTATACAATCACTTAGCTGTCTGACAATTGTTCTTTTAGCAGTTGCCAATGTCTAAAGCCAATTAGCTTTAGAATATTATGCTAGTGACTAGCATTGAGATGTATTATGCCACAGTAGTTGTTCAGCTAGGATATACAGTATTAATAGTCAGTAAAGGCCCTTCCACATTATACAACTTTTCCAGTGATTTTTGGTCACAGATTTTACATAATCTTAGCATGCCAGCGGCAGTCGAGGTGCACTCCTGTGACTGCAATTCTTGTAATTTGACATTCCTAGCAATTCAGTAAAACCAATCTGTTACTCACCTTAACAAAATTAAACAGGTTTAATTTTATCTTACGTTATAGGGACGATTTCAAATGCCGATTTCAAATAAAGACATGTTATAACAGAGGTGAACTCAGTTATAAGAACAACGCAGCAGCACCAGCCGTAAAGGTGAAAGATGGCAGTGTTTGGATGCAGCAAGAGGTCAGGCGTCATCCTGCCAGTCAGTCTGCACCAAACCTTGGCAAGATGGGTCTGGGGCAACGTTCCGTTTGTGATTATGTTTTGCGATGGTCTTTATATGAAAAACATGTATATGTTACTTATATAAAAGCCACATTGAATGTTGTTTACCTTGATTTATTTGCTTATCTTTCTACATCATAAAGTCGCAACTACTCTACAGAGCTTCCTGCGTTTGATCGCCAGGGGCATCCTCACAAAGTACATGTGTACTGAAGTGACTTTAGCTGCAGGCAGAAGCTCCTGTCACACTCTACGCAACTATGTTTGCGAGACTAATGTCATAAAGCTTAGGAAACCATTTCTAGACAAAGGCAGAACCGCAACAACAGAGATAGTAGTTAAGTGTAGTGTAGTGTTAAGAGGAGACATGACTGAAGTGAAGGGAATTAGTGGATCAAGACTGTTATTTTAAAATGAGTTCAACAAGAACATGGGGATACAGTTGGAAGCTTATTAAGGGCATGTTTTGAACAAACATTAAGATGTTTTACTTTACACAGAGAACCATAGACACTTGGATTAAGCTACCAAGTAGTGTGGTCAACAGTAGGTTGGGGACTTTAACAACTAGACATTGTTATTTTAGCAGAATTAAGTGAAATTAAGTGAGCTTTGTTGGGCTGAATGGCCGATTCTCCTCTAGCCTGTTCTAGGCTCTTTGATAGAGGGAAGAGGGCATTTGTTGAAGAAGTGAAATTAGAAAACAGGTTTCTGATGCAGAATTTAATGGAAAGATGAACGACCTGAAACAAGAGGCTTGGGTATCACTTGAAAAAGCAATTTCTACATTTTTAGGAAAAAAAAAGATCCAAATTAAAAGAAATTAGTAATAAATGCATTATTAAGATAAATATTCTTCCTAAGCTGCTTTTTTTATTTCAAAACATCCCAATATACTGTACATTAATAAATCATTCTTTAAGCAATTAGATTCAACAATAACCTCATTTATTTGGAACTCAAAACATCCACGCATCAAAAGAGCGACCCTACAAAGACAAAAGGCAGAAGGTGGCATGGCTCTACCTAACTTCCAGTTTTATTACTGGGCAGCAAATATACAGTCGATAAGAACCTGGACACAAATAGAAGAACATACACAGGCTTGGACCGCAATAGAAGTAAAATCCTGTAGTACTTCCTTGTATTCATTGCTCTGCGCTCCAATAAACACACGTTATCGGCAATACACTAATAACCCAATTGTGTTCCACTCACTTAGAATCTGGAACCAATGTAGAAAGCATTTTAAGACGGAGAAGCTTCTATCTGTGGCACCTCTGCAAGAGAACCACCTCTTTCAACCTTCACAAACATATGCAGTTTTTAATATCTGGAAAAAATTTGGAATTAACTTGCTTAGAGATCTTTATATAGACAACGTCTTTGCATCCTATGAAAAATTACATTCCAAATTTAACATTCCAGCTACACATTTCTTTCTCTATCTTCAAATCAGGAACTTTGTTAAACAGAACCATCCAGATTTTCCTCATCTTGCACCCTCAACCATGCTGGAAAAATTATTGCTCAATTTCAAGGAGTTAGACTCCATCTCTACAATATATAAAATCCTTTTACAATCCCTCCCTTTCAAAGATCCAAGAGTACACTGGGAAAAAGATCTCTCAATTCATATATCAGAAAAGGAGTGGAAAGTAGCAATGCAGAGAATTCACTCAAGCTCCATATGCGCAAAGCATACAATTATTCAACTCAAAATTATATATCAAGCACATCTGTCTCGACTAAAACTCTCCAAAATGTTTCCAGGACATGATCCAACCTGCGAACGTTGCAACCAAGTCCCAGCCTCAACAGGTCACATGTTCTGGGCCTGCACCAAATTAACATTATTCTGGACAAAAATTTTTAATTACCTTTCAGACAGCTTTGGGCTCACAATCCCTCCTAACCCATTAACAGCTGTGTTTGGGGTTCTTCCAGAGGGGTTTAAAGTGGAGAAAGACAAACAAACTGTGATTGCATTCACTACACTGTTGGCACGCAGACTCATTCTGATAAACTGGAAGAACCCAAACTCTCCTCTTTTAAGTCAGTGGGAAACCAATGTGTTATATTATTTGAAATTGGAAAAAATCAAATACTCAGTTAGAGGATCTGTACAGACCTTTTTCAAAACATGGCAGGATCTAATCAGTAATATTTTAAAATTTGTTCATAAAGCACAGAGAATTTTTTTTTTTAAATTAGGTATGTTTACAAGCCTTAAATTTAACGATTTTTGGCTTGCTCTCTCTCTCAGGGGTGGGGATCGATCTGTTCTTAACTCAATTTTTCTTTTTGTAAAATCTTGATTGCTTTGTATGGATTGTAATAAAATTAATAAAAAAAAAAATGCATTATTTAAGTTTAAGAAATTGGGTTGCAATGTCAGTCTTAAAGGTTACTTTTAGGTTTCACATTTGAAAATGTTCACTGAAAATCTTGGACCAGTAAGTAAACAACAGGGTGAAAGATTGCATTAGAATACTAAGAACAATGAAAGATGGTACCTTGTATTATGGCGGACTGCTGCTGAATGATTCATAGGGATGCATCAGAAAAAAATGTACAAACAACTAACCACCAAACAAAGTTTTGGATCAGAAAAAAAATAAGTTACAAAAACTAATGTTATATGCAAGCCAAAATATTAGTTCGACTAAATATTTTGTGTTAAATTGATTTAGAACAACTTTGTATACATGATTAAATTGCATAATTTTTTTTCAATTATGTACATACATGTGACGTGGTAGAAAAATTTAAATGATATATTTTGTTTATAATGCAAATAAACCTAACTATTCAAAATTAACGTGGTAGACCTGTGATATTTTTGGAAAACCACTTTAGGAGGGTTCCCTTCAACCAATTATTTATCACATTATTTACAGTGTTTTCTTCTCCTTTAACACTTTATCCATTATTCAAGCAGTTTATTGCTACCAAACTTGTGTGATTGTTTTGTGGTTATTGTTTAACAGCCTGTTAGTCCAGTGTACGTTACAAGTTGGTTAGCTAATATAGCCTACACATCAGTGACATCCAAGAAAAATATTTCATCAAGGCAAATGATTCCAAATATTAGATTGAATCCAGCCAAATTTAACATGAAGATCAAGGGTACAAAGAGGGGTGAAAAGTATGAAAAACTGACAAGTAAAAAATAAGCCACATTTTCTGCTCCAAATAGAATGTGTTAAGAGACCTGTCTTCTTTAAAAATATAATGACACTCATCACTTATTTTTAATCATTCAATAATGGCTGTAGGCTATACACCCGGTGGTGAATTATGTGTTCACCTAACTAAAACATCCAACAGATGCACTACTCTGGCAGATTCATGTCGCCAAACATTTGCTGGTTTTCTTCACACTGTTCAAAAATAGGAGTACATAAAGGATTGTACATTACAGTACGCCCTGTGACTTCTTGATGTCCATTCCAATACTTGATTTTATATTGTGGCTACTTCTGTACCATGTTCTGAAAAACAAATCCTGATGAATGTGCAGGATACTGGCAACGATTCTGGATATTCAGGAACATGCAAAATAACATTTTTGCATTTTTATTTTTTAAATGTAAGTTTGCTATTGATACTAGAAACCCTACATGTACAAGATAAACTGTCTGAACAGATTTAATCTCAACAGTCCCCAAATGTATCTTGCCTTGGTACACTACTTCAAGGAAGAAGTTTAGGTTTAAGTAGACTTTCCCAGAGGGAACTTTTTTTGCAGCAGAAGAGTACAAAAACAGAAGAAATTGTTACAGAGATCTAATAGATAAAGAACACAACATTTGACCACCAATGTTATTGAATAAACATACACTCAAGATCAGTACAAAAAAGAATAATTACTTTCAACAGTACACAAAATAATAATTCAGAAAGTATCATTTAGCAGCATCCCTACAAGTAATAGCATTTAATATGCTTATAGCTCTAGGAATAAAAGAGTTCTTAGATCTGTTTGTCTTTACCTTTGGAAACCTCTCTGCAAAATAATGGCAACTGCTGGAATTTAAACAAAAGATGGCTCCTGTCTGACAGAACAGAGTTAGCGGCCTGCGCCACCACCACCTACTCAAAGCATCATGATGCACCAACATTGATGGACTGAAAGCCAGAAGTCTACGTGACCATCATCATCAGGTCCTTCCATGAAAACCCTAAATACAAAGAGGACTGTTTGACTTATGTTAGGTAGATTGCCCAGAGGGGACTGGGCGGTCTCTTGGTCTGGAACCCCTACAGATTTTATTTTTTTCTCCAGCCTTTGGAGTTTTTTTTGTTTTTTCTGTCCACCCTGGCCATCGGACCTTACTCTTATTCTATGTTAATTAATGTTGACTTATGTTTATCTTTTATCGTGTCTTCTATTTCTCTATTCATTTTGTAAAGCACTTTGAGCTACATTTTTTTGTATGAATATGTGCTATATAAATAAATGTTGATTGATTGATTGATTGATAACCTGTTTGCAATACATTTCAGTGATAGAGGTCTGCTGTGAACCAAAAAAATTTACTGCAAATTTTTATAATGTTGTTTAGATGGTTTGGCAACCTCAGCAGTAAGAATATAAACTAACAGACAAAAGCAAATGTAACAATGGATTCAATAGTGCTTATAAAAAAGTGTCATTATGGTTTTGCCCACTTTAAAACTGTTGAGAGTTTGTCAATTTTCCCAGATATTTGTATTGCTCTACCATCTCCACTTTACTTAAAGTTGAGACAGTGGATGGTGGAGAGCACCTGAAATATAAAACTATATATTTTGTCTTGGAAACATTAAGTCATAAATTAGAGTGATCACACCATTGTACACTCATTGACAGTAGGCTCATGGCTGTCTTCCTTATCTTGTAGAAGACTCACAATGACACAGTTATCTGCAAATTTCAGGATATGTCTATCCATGTGTAAACTCCTGCAGTCATTTGTATACAGGATAAACAAAAGAGGAGATAAACAGCAACATGTAATTAGACTATCAGAGAAACAGCCATTGACACTCACTCTTTGTGTTCTGTTTTTTAAAAAAGTCTAGACTCCATCCCAACAAGCTAGGGTCCAAACAGAATTGATCAGATCCTTCCATGTGCTCATACAATAGATTCAAAAGTGTTGCTGTGGCATCCTCCACACCCCTCTTTACTCTGTATGCAAATTGGTAAGGATCCAGAAGAGCCTCAGTTTTGTTAAGTAGTTGTCTATTAATTAACTTCATGATATGAGAAGTTAATGCCTCTGGTCTAAAATCACTTAATGCTTTGGGGTGTGTAGTTTTTACCAATGGAAAAACAGTTGCCTGTTTCCATAGGTTTGCCACATACTGTAAATCCAAGAACATCTCAAATATGGAGTGGAATATTGGGAAGAGCTCCTCTGCACAGTAATGGAGCAGATGGGAACTCATTTTGTCTAGACCCGAGCTTTTTTGATTTTTGTTTGTTTAAGGAACTTTCTGGCAATTATTCTGGTCAAGGAAGGGCTGACTTCTGGCTCCAGTCCTCAGGCTGTTCTTTTGCTGTCTTATTTCTGAAGTAAAATCCTGTGTTTCAAATCTTGAATAGAACTCATTCAAGTTTTGCACCAACTGATAGTCAGTTTTGACCCCTGCCAGATCAACTTGATTATTGCTTTTTTTACGAATGCCAGCCATCATCTTTATGCCATTCCATAATGAGGCCAGGTTATGAGTCTGCAGTTCATTCTCTGTCCTGTCCTTTTACTACTGTATAGCCGGCATCTACCACTGCAAATTCCAAATGTAAAGTGTTTGGAGACAGACTAGCTCCACTGGAAGATGGATGCAGAAGGATTAATATCAGAATCGAAGGTCTCCTTGAAAATCGCAAAGGTCCAAAACTAGTGAAATTCATACCTGAACTATTCTCTAAAATAATGGGAGAGGATTTCAAATCAGACACTGAGTTAGCAGCAGTTTACTGCATACATGGATCGAATACCACAAAACCTAGAACTCTCATTGTATGCTTTGAAAAATTACAGTTTAAATGACATATAATGTCATTTCTCAGACAGAAACAAGAGATTATATTTGAAAATAACTACATTTGTATTATCCCTGATTTCTCACCTTCAATGGCTGCTAAACGTGCCATATTTTACAGCATCAAACAGCACTTACAGAAAGCCTAGATCAAATTTAGTCTGTTGTATCCTGCCAAACTGAAAGTGGTCATTTAAGGCAAGTTCGACTTTTTTACTTCTACGGAGGAAGCAGAAAAAGAGCTAATAAAACTGATCCAGACACTTTGAGTTGCATCGGGTCCTGGCATGGCAAAGAAGATCTTATCTGCTGCTTGATCCTCTGGCAAAGATACTGGTACTGTAATTTTACATTCTATTTCCATCTCAACCTCTTTTTGTTTACATTTTAATTACAATTATATGTGTGTATGTATGTGTATTTTTTAGGGGACTGTTTAACATCATACCCTTAGTTTATTGTATTAGGACTTACTATCAAACATTATCTGCTTATCCAAGGCTACAGCTACTGTTTAACATCATTCCCTGGGTTTAGTCTCTCAGGACTGTTTAAGATTATACAGTATTTTATGTTGAAATGATTTGGACTGTACTGTAAATAGATTTCTCTATTTCAATCCTTATACGCCACCTCTGGGTGGCTTGTTTTGTTTTGGATGTGCTCTGTCTCTAGGTATGTCAGAGGACTGGGACTTTATGATGTGTGGTCTAGCCTCACATGTGGAAGCAATATAGAGACGGGGGGATTTGGGGGTGTTGGAGAGAGCAAGCCATTTCTAATCTATACTTTTAATCCGTATAATTTTAAGAGGCAACATAACAATAGGCTTTATGGCAATAACTCTTGGAAAAATTGGAAGTTAAGGTCAAAGCTATATTATGTAATAATGTACTATCTTAAATTAAGACTACAAAATGTCACACTTCAGCTTTGCCTGCTTTATTTCACATTTCATCTCCTTCTGTAATTACGTTCTGTTAATGTTCCATGTTGAAATGCACTATTTTTTCAGGTTATCAATTGTTTTAAATCTCTGGTAATCCACAGCTTGTTGCTAGGGTATATTTTAGTGGATTGTATGGGTATTATGGTGTCCTTGCAGAATTGCATGTAACAGCTTACAGTGTCTGTCAGTTCATTAATGTCAGCTCAGGATTTTTCAAACAACAGACCAGTAAGTGAATTCAAAACAGTCGCACAGACAGTCAACATGTCCTCATCCCAGTCTTTAATTTGGTTGCTTTCCAGCTTTTTCCTCTTAAAGGTTGGTTTACAGATTGGAATAAGCTAGACACAATAATGATCTGATGAACCCAGCAGTGGTTCTGCTTTCTATTCATAAGCACCTTTGATGTATGTGTAGCACTGATCAAGTACTCAGTTGTGACGAGTTGGTCAAGTGACATATAGGTAAAAATTGTTTTGTTCAGTGTACACTGTTTAAAGACTCACAAAACAAATTTAGCAGAATTGGGATACAGTGATTCAAGCCTCTGTATCACTCTGGAGGGGGTGTTAACGGCCTCACTCGTTAATGTATACGATTGTCATGAAAATCTGGGGAATTTTCTGGGCAGATAAACTGGGTGCAGAGAGACAGACAGAAGTTCCACGGCTTTGATGCACAGTTTTTTTCTAACCACCACCATTTTACACCATTATTTCTTTATATAAAAGCAGACATCTCTGCCATATGACTTACCAGTGAAGTGTGAAGTGTGTGTGTGTGTGTGTGTGTGTGTTATATATATAATATGTATTTCTCATTTCTGCAGCAAGATTTCAAATATTTTGCCTGCAAAATGTCACTAGTAAGGTTTAAGGAGGATCAGTGTTTGAATGCAGATCTAATCTAGAATGACTCAGAGGCTGCCAGTTGGCTTTTTGAATTGTTATAAAATGTGAAAAGCTGTCCCTAGCATTTCTAAGAAATCTGAGAATAAAAAAATCCATTAGCCCACCAGTAGAAATGAATAGAAATGGCTTTTGCATCATGTCCTACAGTTTAAGAAATGAAATAGGTAATAAAAATGTACCAATATATAGTGTGCTGTACTCAGCAGTTGCTAGGGCTTGGATGAAGGTGACATTATTTTATAAAAAAGAAATGTGGCTGTTAGAGTCTACAACTACATTATATAAAAACTTGCAGATCCTTCATAAATTTCAGTTATTTTTATATTTTAGTTGTTAGTCTACAAAAACAAATGCCAATATGCAAGAATCACTGATTAGGCTAGAGTGAACTACCTGGTTTGTAAAAGTAAACTATGGAACCAAATTGGTAAGGAGCAGAAGAAAAAGTCATCAAGGCTTGAAGAGACAGGAAGCAAAAGTCCACATTGGTAAATAAGGACCATCCGTAAGAGTTAGTGTATAGGTGGGAAGCAATCGCAGGTCATGTGCTGTGTCTTTATGATTAATGCCGCAGAAGAAGATACTAAAACACCAGAGATGATCTGTGAGACTGATAAGTCACTAGAACTAGAAAGCACTCAAATATAAAGCACGAAAAAGGTGGAATGTTGCTACCCAGATATCTTGACATTTGCTATAGGTGCCTGGAACGTTTTGTCTGTCCTTGGGGATGTTTATGGACTAATATTAGGATACTAGATATAACAGCCTATTTTTATAGGAACATGTGCCGCCAGCGAAATGCAGATCCTCATCGGCACCCTGAATGTTGTGATCACTTCATTAAATCAGTAAAAATAACAGCACATAAGGTTAGAATTTCTTTTTAACACTTTCTTAAGAAAGTTAAACATTTAGAAAGTTACAACACTAAAGAAGTGAAAAAAATAAGTTTCAAAACTGTTCAGGTTAATTAACACTGTTGAAGTACAAGAATGACATATTGTCCAGTACAATTAAGACAGCAGATTGAACATTGATGCAGAAATATGCTTCCCATACACCAACTTGCGTTGTAAAGTAAGTGACTAAACTCTTCATACCAGGACCAGCTTGTGTAAATCAGAGCTGAACTGACATCTTTGCAGAGTACCCTTTCAGGCCAGAAAGTGCTAAATAGACACACAAGTCCAACAAAGAGCTAATTATTAACGAGTGATAATTGTGATGGACAAAAATACTTCTGTGGGCAGGCAGCAGCTCTGTAACATGAAGTGACTTTAATCCAGTCATGAGAGATTACACCTTCCTTCAAAACTAGCTGCATTTGTATCTCAGTGAAGCTCTTGGGTACTCTTCAAAATGACCTCTCATACTCTCTAAATAATTCCTCCTTGAATCTTAAAAGCTAAAGAGCTTGCTCTCATTTTACAAGCATAACGCTGACAATCTCTGTGGACCTAAAAGCTAAGATCTACACTGCCAAGTCAATCTGTGTACCAGAACCGAGCCCATTCTGAGAAAACTGAGAAGCACCCATTACTTGAAGAGGAGAACTTCATCATCTAAATTGTCAGAAGGAGTAATATTTTCCCCATAAAGTTGCAAACAACACAGAACAGAGCCTAACTGAGGAAAGCATAGACTGATGTGAATAAAGGACCACATCAAAGATAATGAGTGCACTCCAGTACAGAATAATCCTCCACTTAAATCTGGAGCAACATCCCCACATGACACTGGACACCATCCTTAATGAACTGATATCATAACCATGCTTATCTATATCAAGATAAATTAGAACTCTAAAAGGCAATTAAACAGCCATCCTCTTTTGTGTTACCCGTTTGGCTGTCTGGCATATATATGTATATGTATAACATATACACATACATATACGCACATACACACACACACACACACACACAGAGTTACCATAATTCTGTAATTCTTGTGCTTATAAATAAATTGCATTATTCTGTTTCTTAAAACAAGTGGGCTTCGATTACCTTGATAAAAGTCTAGCGGTCAGAGATTGCATTCTATAAAGGTAAGGAAATAAGGTAGGAGCTTTGCCAAATTATTTAAATTACCAGTACATTTCCTCTCCACTCCTCAGGCATCCTCAAACTTTCCAAGATTGCATTAAACAATCTGGTTAAAAACTTCACTGCTGTCTCTCCTACACAACTCCATGCTTCACAGGTACAGTATGTCATATGGACCAAAGGCCTTCCCATTTTTCATCCTCTTCATAGCTGTCATTACTTCCTCCTTGCCAATCCTGAGCACTTCCTGGTTCACTGTCTCCACATCATCCAGCCTTCTATCTCTCATTTGCTTCATTCATCAATCTCTCAAAATACTCTTTCCATCTGCTCAACACACCATCTACTCTTGTGAGTACGTTTCCATCTTTATCCTTTATCACCCTACCCTGCTGCACATCTTTCCTAACTCTGTCCCTCTGTCTAGCTAATCGGTACAGGTCCTTTTCTCCCTCATCAGTGTTCAACATGTCATCATATGCCTTATCTTTAGCTTTCACCACCTCTCTCTTCACCTTACTACTTATCTCATTGTATTCCTGTCAACTTTCTTCATCTCTCTGATTATCCCATTTCTCCTTAGCTAACCTCTTCCTCTGTATACTCTCCTGTACTTCTTCATTCCACCACCAGGTTTCTTTGTCCTGCTTCCTTCCTTCCTGTCCAGATGTCACGCCAAGCACCCTTCTTGCAGTCTCCCTTACCACTTCTGCTGTAGTTGCCCAGCTATCTGGTAACTCTTCACTGCCACCTACTGTCTGTCTTAGCTTCTTTTTCAACTTCCACCATTTAATCCTTAGTTCTCATCCTACAGACCGGAAAGCCTAAATCAATTGTATCTCGCACATACCATATTCGTCGTAGGCATAACAAACGGCAGCGGGAGTGTGTCTATAAACTTTATTTAAATTACGGTTCACACCATGCTTTGTTTCCGCAGTAGCTGCACTTATGAATATGCTTGTATGCATCACTCGCTTCATAATCTTTTGCTGCCTTCTCAATTGTGAAATGGCGCTTTTTGTTCAGTGCTCTTTGGAGCTCTTCTTTGTTTTCTATGTACTGCGTTCACAGTCATTTCACGTGATTACGTGGGAGGCGTGATGATGTCACACGCAACTCCGCCCCCCACAGCCATCGAGCTGAACTGTCCATTACAGTATATGGAGAAAAATAGGTTCCAGTTATGACCATTACGCGTAGAATTTCGAAATGAAACTTGCCCAACTTTTGTAAGTAAGCTGTAAGGAATGAGCCTGTCAAATTTCAGCCTTCTACCTACACGGGAAGTTGGAGAATTAGTGATGAGTGAGGGAGTGAGGGCTTTGCCTTTTATTCGTATAGATTTCAGTGGCTTACATAACAAAAATGAATTGGAAAAACATTGTTATTTGGTAAAAAATTTGAAATGTGGAAGTTTTCCTGGACAGTAATTTTGATCACATGACTGCTGCAGAAATTCAACTCAACCTCAGGAGAATTTTTTGGTTTAACATATGCATTTGTACCTGCATATAACAAATACATGTATAACAAATCAACCTTCCAGTAGTTTATTTTATCTACACTGAAGTACTTTGATAGCTAAATATTACCCATCAATGGCTCTATTTTAGAAGCTTTATTAGCTGAATTTTGTGTTGAATAAAGAAAAGAAGGTGTATGCATTTTTCTCAGTGAAGATCCTGGATTAGATCAGTTCACAGAACAAGAGAGGGCACTTACCTGGAAGCCCATGTGGACATGGGGGAACTGAATTGTAACATGTGATGGGAGCTAAAGAGGAGAGCAAGTTAAGGTAGAAGAGACAGGAGCAAAGTCTTATGAGAAGAGGAGTGTAATACAGAGCTGCAGTGTTATAGCTTAGCCAAGAATGGAGAGTATGTGAGAAATGCACCAACCATTGATGTTGTGTAAGGGCTAATCTCCCCCCCTTGTTATATTAAAGTGTTTTTTTTTTTGGATTTGTAATTAATCATTGACCTCCTACCACCCCATAAAACTCTAATTCCCTCCCAATAAATTGGTTCTCTTGCCAACCATGATCATATTATACTGATTTTTGTTCATTGTACACCTCCCCAGGCTTAAACATTCACAGACGACACAGAAAATCCAAAGACTACACGGGGAGCTCAATTGATTAATAGTACTCTTATATTTTTAAAGCATTCAGCTAAATGGAAATTGCAGCTTTTCATTTTTAGTTACCTGTAGAGATAAAAGCTGACATTTTCATAACTATAAGGTGCAAGCAGTCTGCAAGACATGCTAGAGACTTTCATATATAGTGTAGTTAAATTAGAAGATAAGCATGTCTACTTCATGAATACATAGCTTGTGAAAGTTGACAAGCTGATCAGTAGCTTCACAACTCTTATTTTCTGGATCAGCTTTTTCCTGCAGGTTGAAGTAACAGAAGATGTAGCAAGAGAAATCAGTCCCCCATCCTGAAAAAAACAATGCCAATAGGAATTTCTCTCTACTCTGTCCATTTGACAATTATAACTCTCCATACCAATACAGGCTTATTCACACTTTAGTACCACTTACCTTTTAATGCCTCAATATCCTTAAACCAAGCTTCTATTATGCTTTATATTATCATGTTCTGGGATGTTTAACAGAGATTTGGTTAAAAGAAATACACATATCTGTTGATATTTGAATTGCTTACTTATGTGCATGCATAAAAGAGTCAAAACCCACCAACAATGTGGCCATTAATATTAGCATCCTGTTTTCTTAGATGAATTTCTCTTTAAAGCATGGAGTCAACTTCTTAATATGTTTTACCAGTAAATCAAAACCAAACAGTTTTGAGAATTAAAGTATGAGAATAACAGAAAATACAATAACAATGCATTCTAGAGTGCTTATCACTGAATAATCAAGAATAACTACAGAAATTTGGAACGGACTAATGAAAGCCTATATTAGATTGTGTCTGGTTAGCGCTAATTTAAGCTACATTGCCACTTCAGCATGGCTTAAATGACTGCAGTAAAAGGATTTTCGCACATCTTTTGGGATCATTTTGGCAGACAAATGTATATGTGAGGTTTAACTTTGCAACTTTGCCTTGAAATGTTACTTTTCATTCATAAAATAAGAGTAATAAAATGCAGTTAGCATTGGTTTTAGACAGGCCACCTTGATCTTAGCTGGAATGATACAATCTTCCAGATTTGAAATGAAATGTTAAAACCTAACTTGGGCTGATATACAAGAGTGGGCTCATTCTCATTCTCAGCAAAAATGAACTGCACCAAACAGGTATTTTGAATAACAATTACTTAGCATATTTCTTGATATGCAACTCTATTTTTCTGCTTTATTAGATGAAGCATCAAGAGATTAAAATTGGTTTGAGACTCATCCAGGACAACCTGAAGAACACAAAAAAACTTGTTAGTGCACACTGAGAACAAGACCCTCCATTGCTGCGAGCTAACACACTTTGACGGTAAAAAAAACTAGGATGTTCGCTCTCTGTTTGATAGATAGATAGTTTGACATGGGTTTCTAATAATCGAAGATGAAGATTCTTGCAGCTGGAAGCTTTTCTCAGTAAAATAACTTGCACAGTATCATTTGGTGTCATATCCTTTATTTCTAACTGGGGGCAAGCGCCTAAGGGATTCACTTAGACATTTGGGCTCATCTTGGATAAGGAAAAGTAATTACTGTAATCACAAAACAGATCAGTATTTTTGTATTTGTAAACCTAGAAAATACGCCTAGCACAGTGGAAAACTTCTAAACATAATGGGCAAGATGCCATTAATATGTGCTTAAATGTTTTGTCTTCCACAGAAAAACCACCAGGGTCAACAGAGTGGTTAATAAATGCAAAAGCTTTACTGCAGTTTAGAAGTAGGTGGGCAGCACAAATTATGTCCATATTAAAGAAAGGCTCCTCTCTGCTCATCTTTTTTTCACTTTCTTATCTTTATTCAGCAAGTGTCTTTATTCAGGAAAACTTACAAAAGCAATCAATAACACATACAATTTTGCTACCATGCTAGAAAATCAGTGTTACTCTGGATCTCACAAAAGTCCCCCTGCAAAATTGAGACAAGCAAAACATAGCAGACAACTGAAATATATTTGAAGAAGTTTTGAAAATGCTGTAGTGACATTTATTAGCAATTATTCACTCTGACAATTATTATTTATATGACCATTTTTTGAAAACAATCTTTCAAGGAGAGCAAGTAATTGACAATGCCCAGTGCACACTTCTCTCATTTGTTTAAAAGGGATTCTTCTGGTAATGTGACACATGTACTTGGCATACAACAAAAAAGAAGGGAGAGTAGAAAACATTCAGTCTCTACCCTCGATTTACTCCCCAACACTGAACAATGAACACAGAGGTTATGGGCACATAAGGTAAGCTATTAATGTTCTGTTTTGTCTTTGTGCGCTTAGCGAACTTTGTAATTTGCCACATTAAGTGAAAGCACTTTGATGAACTGCAGCTTTTCACTTATAACATTTCCAAAGTTGTGAGTTACTGATCAAATGTAAATATAATTAAGAGTTAAATAAAACAGAACTGTTCTAAAAGATTAGTTAATATTTATACGTTATGTTTAGTTGAAAATTATTTTCTAGTAAGTGTTCATTCACAACTTTACTATGTTATATAGCACCTTTTGGGATAAAACACTTCTTTGGGCTTCATGATCATTGCATGCCTTTGATAAATGCAAATTGTTTTACTTAAAGTCCTGTTAATTGTAAGAATTACTTTATATTCTTTTTTCCAAGAACTGGTTAAGAACATTTTTGCAAACTTGTTTAACTGGAGCAGTCAAGAGCACTGTAATAATATTGTGTTTGCTTGCTATTGGGTGAGAGTAACCATTTTGTTTCATTATTTATTTTACACCACATATAAAATTAAATACCACCAGAATGCAAAACTGGGATTCTTTATATCTAGAAAATAGGCAACAAAGGAAAAAATATATTGTCACCCTTTGTGCTCCATTTTATGACTCTCTGACTGCAGTCTGGAGGCTAGGACTATTAAACCAGCACATTCTTGAGGTCCAGCCTCTAAACAGGGGTCCCCCAACTCCGGCCCTGGAGGGCCACAGTGGCTGCAGGTTTTCATTCTAACCCTTTTCTTAATTAGTGACCTGTTTTTGTTACTAATTAACTTCTTTTGAATTAATTTGAATTGACTAGCTCTTGAAGACTCAGACCCCTTAATTGTTTATTTTTCCTTAATTAGCAGCCAAACACTAATGAAATATAAAAAGAACCAAAATATGACCAGCAAACTGTGTTAAATCATACAATATCTGAACATGAAGAAAGGTGAAATTCTCAGGAATGTTGCTCTGCTCAGGTTCCCAGAACATTGTAACACTGCTCTTAGAAAAGAGAAAATCAACAATTTTGGAAATGTATTCTATTGCACAATGAGAGCAGCAAAAATCCATGGAATGTAAGAACTGGTTTAATTAACAACAAGACTTCATTAAGCAACCAGTTAGAGTAAAATTGGTTGGAGTTTCAAGCCCTGAATTAGTTGGTCTTCGGTTGGCTCACTTATTTCACATTTCATTGCTTTTTGGGTGCCATTTAAGGAAAGAAATAAAGCAATTAAGAGGAATGATGTAGAAATTCAGGGGAACAAAACTTAAAAAAAAAACAAGTCAATTAAAATTAATTCAAAAGAAGTTAATTAGCAGCAAAAATGGGTCTCTAATTAAGAAGATTGTTGGATTGAAAACCTGCAGCCACTGTGGTCCTCCAGGACTGGAGTTGGTGACCCCTGGTCTGAAACAAATCAACTTGAAGGTCTCAGAGATGCAGAGAGTCAAGTAAATGAATACTACATAGTCTTAGCTTTAAAGTGAATGGCAAAAATCTGTAGAACTAAAAAAAATATAAGCTTACTCTCTAAAATCATGAGAGACATTATTCAGTCTTTTTTTTCTAGATCTGGTTTTATCATCTAACAACATTTAGTCAGTTATTCTCCCAGTCTGAACTTTCTGTGTTTGGTTTTATCGACTGTATATAGTAAAAGACTGAATCAACTGGGCTATGACGAAGTGAATAAACCAGAAAAAAAAACCAAAAACAACAATCTTACCATCCGAGTCTCAGCAGATGTGAAGAATTTTCTAGATAAAAGTCAGAAATGTATCAACTGTGATGAGAAGGTTGCTGGAGTTCCTTCAGCACTGCAAGCAGTAATAAAAAAAAAAAAAAAAAAAGCTGCTTGCAATTTCAGTCAAGAAGGCAGACTATGAAGAGGAAGATCAAAAGGAAGAAAAAGAGAGCTCAAAAGTCCTCTATATATAGAAATGACCTGGAAATCCTTTAAACGAAACAGGAAATCCCCCCTCAAAAGGTCAGCATCTGTCAATCATTTGTCTTTCCTATTGTGGATTGTTACTTTGTTTGAGGAACAACTGAAGAACAGAAACAACTGAATCGACTAAACAAATGACAAAAATCATATAACACCAATACAAGGGGTAATTTCAAGTGTTCTAATTTTGTATTTAAATGTAACATATTCACTTCCTATGCATAATATTTTACATTTAATTACACTAAATTTCTTCTGCCATAAATTTGTCTGTATTTTGTGCAGGTCCCTCTGTAATGGTTCAGATGATTCTAGAATACCTGCTATTCCACCTAGTTTGGTGTCATTTGCAAACCAGCTTGCTGTTTGTATTTTTATCCAGATTATTTATATACAGTATGTATTAAAAACTGCAGCAACCCCAGCAGTCACTGTTTTTAACATCACCAAATTCTGAAAAGTTCCTCACATCATAACCCTTTGCCTCCCACCTCTTTTAGTTTGATCAGTAGCCTCTTTACATCGTACCTTATAAATATTTGAAATTTCAAAATAGGCAATATCATATCCACCTCTCTAATCATATACTTTGATTGCTTCCTTACAAAATTCCTCACAAAAGTTAACCATCAAAACTCATGCTGACTATACGCTAAAATGCCTGTTCTTTCCTTGTGATGTTCAGTCATTTCCTGTGCGTTAAATTTACTCCACTATAGTTACTTGGATCAGCCTGATGCTTGTTTCTATAATTGGTTAATATCTGCAAGCCTCTTGTCCTTAGAATTGTACAGTAATTTACTAGACATTATTGCTTCCTGGAAGCTGCCAACACAACAATCACAATAGTGAACTAAATAAATAGGTCAGAAAATAGATATATTCTGATGGAAATTTAGTGCAATCATATATTACACTGGACTCCAAGAATCTGTCTGGAAAGTATCTTATTTTCATTTTACTTTGTTACTGCACTTTTTTAGATAGATAGATAGATAGATAGATAGATAGATAGATAAATAGATAGATAGATATCAGAGCACACGCCAGAATGACTATAAAAAAAAGACTAGGCAGTCACAGTGTGGCACGATGCAGGTATATTTCTGTTGGTATTAAGGACCCCAGTAGCTTTTTCTGATATACTTCTACTGATTGATTAGTTGACTGAAAGACCTCAGTGCTAGTGTGTCAGAGATAGGATGTTCAGCATTCATAATTTTGTGTGTTTTTTTTTTTAATCCTCTCCTTTGCTACTACCTCCATGGGGTCCATTGTGTATCCCATAACCGAGCCTGCCCACTTATTTAGCTTGTTGTTTCAGTGGCACTCTCTTGAAGTGATGACACCAGCCCAGTATACCAGAAAAAATCACAATGGCCAACAAAGTGTTGCAGAAGTTGTGAAGGATGTCATCATCCCACTAAAGGAACACAGCTTTCTGTCCTTTCTTATGTAGTTATGATACCAGTCCAACCTTTCATTGATGTGGACCCCCAAGTACTTATAGAAGTGCCCCACCCTCTACATCCACTCCTTGAATAGTGATCAGACATAGAGGCTCTTTGGTGCAGAAAAAGTCTATAACTAGTTCCTTAGTTTTACTGAGATTGAGTTGCAGACAATTCTCTTTGCACCAAGAAACAAAGTTCTTCTATTGACTCTTATACTCAGTCTCACCCCCTTTATCAATACACCCCATACGTGCAATATCATCCAAGAATTTCTGCAAGTGACATGACCTTGTGTTATATTTATATTTGAAGATGTACAGAGTGAAGAGTAAAGGAGACAAGACTGTTCCTTGTGGTGCTCCAGTGTTGCTCACATCCATAATGTATTACTGTTACTATCTACTTTTCAATGGTACAAGATAAATTGTTTGCTTTCATTTTAAAGTATCTTGTGAAGACACTTGCTGGAAAATGTACTGTATAAAATAAAAGTTGATTTTCTCATCTTAGCAGTTTTTTTCCAGAGAGCATACTACAGTCTAAAATTAATCCCAAATTCTAACTGCTGGTGTTAAAAGCAACTCAATGAAAGCACAATGGCATAATAGCCACCGTGAGTGAAGCCTATTTTTCTGAAAAGTGACATAATAGAGACCACTCTGGCTTCATAGCAACCAAAGCAAAAAAACGCCGACCTCTTTAATGTATCAGCCTAGTGATTCAAATGAAAAAAGCCTCATGACATTAGGGCAACTACTGTAGAATGTAACATTTCTCAGTGCAGAATATTATACAAATTAAAAGCACAATTTTACAGAACATAATCCACCTGTCCATTCTTGAACCATACTAATTTAGTTCAGGGTCATGGAAGCTGAAGCTGATTTCCACAGAAAAACGGACAAGGAAAGAACCAAGCCTGGATGGGGTATAAGTCCATTGCTAAACATACCCATGTATATACCCACTACTCTGGAACATCTACCGAATTTAACTGAGAATTAGACTAGCATTTATGTTTATAGGATGAGGTAGAGACACCATGAGTGGAATGCAAAGCATATTTTTGATTTAACCCCACAATTAGCAGCAGGGGTAGCTACTGTAACGCTGTGTCATCCTCAATGTAAAATATATCTACTTAAATCTAGTTCTGTTCAAATGAAATCTTTCAAAAGTAGATATTTTCTTTTCAACACAGTGGATTATAAACTATACGCTGGCACAGAAAATATATTTTACCACATCTCAGCTATGTCAGACCAGGTGAAAAACTCTCACCTTCCCAAAATGGAAGCTGACTGAAGTGAAAATGTACAGTTCTCAGTAATGCTATATGATGGCATTGAAAATGCCACTTCTCAGTAGCAAGCCTTAGCACCACACTACCAAGTAGCAGGATATCAAGTAGCTTAACAGTTAGCTAAACAGTTTTAGCTTTAAGCAAGTTCTTTTTGTTCATCAGCACCCATTGTATGCACTACTCAATTATTTCTTGGAGAACTTTGCACTTATTAAATGTCTTCTGATTAGCATAGGAGAAACAATTTAATTAATATTGGAATTTTTTTTTTATCCAAATACAGAGAGAGAACATGACTAGTGTCAAGCCTTCAGATTTGTGCCATTCGTGGATCAGCCATGTTTCATTCTCAGACTGGCAAGAAAATCAAAAAAACACTTTATTAACTGGTTAGAAAATGTAAGCATTGTGTAACATTTGTAACATTGAGGTGCGTTCAAGGTCTGTGCAAGCACTGTAGTCATCAATGGACTGTGTTCAGCAGGTTGCTTCTACAATCTTCTCAATCCATTGATGGGGCATAGGGCTATCTCGGCAGAATTGGGCAAATGGCTGAAGACAGGACTGGACAGGGCTGTATTCTATCACAGGGATCACGCTCACACATCTCAAATATACACACCATGACAGTTTGCAATTGCCAATTAACCAAAGCTAAATAAATAAAAAACGTAATTTAATTCCTTCTTTCACTGATGTCTGGCCATTGTAATTTCCCTGAAATGGGGCTTGCAAAACTAATCAGTTATTGCAAGTTTTAGCGAATAACAGAAGTGAAAGGCAAAATTTATTACAGCGACTGACCATTATAGATACCAGGTGAATGTGCATTGTGATAGTATAGGGTAACCAGACTATCAAAAACGCTAGGTTGGACACTTGTGTAGTATGTATGCTCTCTTATCTCATCATCGTCACAGAGAGATCAGGGCACCAAAAAAAAACAAAAAACACTTTCACAATTAAACACGTATGATTGCTTGAAGTGGAAAAAAAAACACAGTCTACTGTCTATCTTTGTAAGCTTCTTGGACCTCTCTTGCAATGCTAATCATATTTAGCACAAGTTCCTAATCAAGTGGGTTTCCCCTTAGAGCTTTGTGTGCATTGTTATAAATGTATCGAGATGATGTTTGTGGCGCAACAAATCTGTATTGGATGGGTAGCCTGTTAAAACTGGGCCCTTATAGAGTCAGTGAAATAGTTCAACTTTATAATCTGCAGATAGAGGTTGGTTCAGTGTAAAGTTAATGCTGTGCAAATGGTTACTATTGTGCATACCATCTTACAGGCCACAGGGTCCTTCATTAATATATACTGAGATCAAATTGGTCCATGGAGGGTGCTTCATATATTGTATGCAAATGCACCTATGATGTTTTTAACTTAAGTAGTGAGAAAAGTGCTATATATTAATAATAATATATATTATTATTAGAATAACTAGGGCACTGAAAATGTAGATTAAGTTTCCTAAATTATAACCAATCAGTAATGTTTCTTATAAACTAATATCTACTACTGATAGTTCTTGTTTAATCTATCAAAGGTACATGAAATGGCAATTAAACACTAAATAGCAACATTTAACAGACCTTTGGAAAATACTAACCAAGGATGGCACAGTGGTGCAGTGGGTAACTCTGTCTCCTTACAGATCCAGTCAGTCATTGTCCAACCCATTATATCCTAACACAGGGTCATGGGGGTCTGCTGAAGCCAATCCCAGCCAACACAGGGCACAAGGCATGAACAAATCCCTGGCAGGGTGCTAGCCCACCGTAGGGCACACACAAACACACACACACACCAAGCACACACTAGGGACAATTTAGAATCACCAATGCACCTAACCTGCATGTCTTTGCACTGTGGAAGGAAACCGGAGCACCCAGAGTTAACCCACGCAGACATGGGGAGAACATGCAAACTCCATGCAGGGAAGACCCGGGAAGCAAACCCAGGTCTACTAACTGCAAGGTAGCAGCGCTACCACTGCATCACCATGCCACCCTTACAGATCCATTGTTCTACTAAAGCAATGAAATGATTTCTGTGTTTATATGTTCTCTTTGTGTGTGCATGAGTTTCCCTATACGTTTGCTCCCACATTGCCAAAGATATGTAGCTTAGGTTAACTAGCAATTTTAAACTGTTCACTGTATATTTGGGTGCTTGTGATGACCTGGGATGCATTCCTGCCTTGTGCCCAGTTCTGCTTAACTGGATTTAGTGGTTTTGAGAACAATATATAATGTTATGTTATCCACAGTTTACTAAAAAACCCAGACAAAGTGGTATAAATATGAAGAATTTAATTATCATTTCTCCTTGTCACACATGTGCGAGTAGGAGGCAGCTCAAGGTTCTGAGTAATTGTAATAAAACATCTGACCAGGGGGCGGCAGAATGCGCTGTCTTTCTTAGTTCCCTACAGACCTCTTCTGGGAAATCTCCTTTGCTGACGTCATTTATATTGGATATTTTAAGAGAAGGCTGGGAAGGAGAGACTCTTCCCACTACAAATATTTTGGAATATATTGTACAATTACGTGATAGATTTGGGAAAATCCAACCTATTCTAAAAAGTCATATGGAAGAGGCACAAGCAGCACAGGCCCATTATTATGACCATGGCACGACACTCCAGTCCAGGCAACATCACTTCTGGTTATGGCCCTTTTGATTGCATCACTTCCTCTACGGGCCTTTAAAGCCTCCATCTTTGTCTTTTGTAAACAGTTCTGTTGTGGACTCTGTTCTATGCACATCATGCTTAAAAAACTTAAACTTTTGCAGCCAGGAAAACAATATACGGTGGCTGCCCCAACTCTTTACGATGTCTGTGTAGTATTATTGTCACAGTGGTGTAGCCGGCAGGATGAAGTCCCAGAAGAAACCGGGACAAGGACATGAAACTAACCAGGTAGAAAAGTACGGGGCAGAGTTTCTAGGGGGGGAGTGCATTTGGGGGTCAGGAAGGACTCAGTACAGGCTCTGCTCCCCAAATACAACCCCAGGCTTGTAACCCAAGTGGAGAGTGTGAAAGGGACACACAGACGTAGGCTGGTTTCTGGGGATGAAACAAAAAAGGCTTATTATGCTCTCTCGGAGGAGAGAGCTGAGCCTCCCATTGGGGCTGATGTCCCAGTTAAATATGGGCTATCCCCAGTCCAGCAGGCAAGAATAATAGGGAAGTAGGTGGAAGGGAAGAACTGGTTTTTGTGCTCTTGCTAACCCCCTGACGTTATCGAATACGGGATCTGTAGTCATTAATGGTTACAAACTCGATGCCTTGTTTGATTCCGGCAGCAACATTTCCATTGTTGATTGCCAGTATGTCTTACCATGACAACGATTTAAAGAAAAGACCAGTATTAAATGTATTCACAGAGACATCCGTATGTACAATACCACCCTATGTTTTGTGAGTCAGGAACGATCGCTAAAAAAATTCCCAGTGGTGTTCCACCCTAATCCACCTTTTCCAGCAATACTGGGGCGGGGCTGGGTGGAATGATGACTCCGACAAGTCGGGAGGAATCTCAACCCCTTGAGATCAGACCGGATCCTCTCTCCGACATACACTTTCAATTTAGAAAAATACTTTTAAAAGGGAGCAGTGGAATGATGACTCCCTTAAATTTGCAAAAAATGCAGTAGTCCTTGTCAATGGCCAACGCATACCACATGCCCATGCCACAAGGACCTCACTTTGTAATAGAAAATGATCTATTATATCGGGTAACAGTTGTTAATCCCATGAACCTACCAGTGGCAGATTTGTGAATTAGCACACGCCTGCCTCCTTGGAGGCCATTTAGGCTCCAAAAAAACTTTAGAGCTGATTAAGCTCAGACTTTATTGGCCAGGAATTAACGAGAAGGCTCGCCGTTTTTGTATTTCTTGTCCGGAATGTCAGTTAAGGCAAATTCCTAGGAGGGACCGTTCTCCTCTCATTCCCCTTCTCTTAGTTGATGTCCCCTTTGAAAGAATCGGGGTCGATATTGTAGAATCCTTAGAGCCCTCAGCCCGTGGACATAAATATATATTAGTCCTCGTGGATTATGTGACCCGATATCCGAAACCTTTTCCCTTGCGCTCAGCTACATCTAAAGCAATTAAATGGGAACTAGTAGGAGTCTTTGCGCGTTTCTGCATTCCTAAAGATGTCCTAATGGACCAAGGACGCCTTTTACCTTGGAGACGTTCATTGAAACGGCCAAGTTGCTGAAAATAAAGCACTTAAAGACCGCGGTGTATCATCCTCAAACCGAAAGTCTAGTGGAGAGATTTAATCAGACTCTCAAGCAGATACTTCACAAGGTGGCCAGCGGGGATGGGAAGAATTGGGATCAACTCCCCCACCTCATTCTATTTGCCTATCGGGAAGTCCCACAAGCCTATACGGGGTTCTCAACTTTTGAATTATCATACGGACGACAACCCCGAGGTATATTGGATATTTTGAAAGAAGGCTGGGAAGGAGAGGCTCTTCCCGCTACAAATATTTTGGAATATATCGCGCAATTATGTGATTGATTTGGGAAAATCCGACCTATTTTAAAAAGTCATATGGAAGAGGCACAAGCAGCACAGGCCCGTTATTATGAAAGTGGCACGACACTCCAAGAATTTTGTCCGGGGGATCGTGTCATGGTATTAGTTCACACCTCCCATTCTAAATTACTCGCCCATTGGCAAAGCCCTTATGAAATTAAGGAGAGAAAAAGATTGGTCGACTATTTGGTGTAACAACCCAATTGTAGACCAAGCGAGCGGGTTTATCATGTGAACTTGCTGAAGCTGTGGAAGGAGAGGGAGTCAGAGCCCTCCTCTGCTCAGCCCTGCTCATTCTTTGCTCACATAGACACCCTTAATTTCAGTGAGGAATTAACTTATAGACAAAGATGGGAGCTGGAATCAGCTAACCTGTCCTTCTCTGAGGTGGTGAGTGAAAAACCCGGGAGGACCTTTCTGATTCCGCACGACATAGTGACTGAACCCGGTGTTGTAGTCCGAGAGCGCCCCTAGAGACAAAGAAAGTAGAATTGGACCTGGAAATCAAGCGAATGTTGGAACTAGGAGTGATAGACAAAAGTTATAGTCCCTGGTCCAGCCCAATCATCTTGATTAGTAAGCCTGATGGCAGTTGGAGGTTTTGCAATGACTTCCGTCGGCTTAACCAGGTCTCCCTATTTGATGTTTATCCAATACCTTGCATGGATGACATCCTTGAGAGGCTTGGCCAAGCAGAATATTTGACCACACTTGACATGACAAAGGGGTACTGGCAGATTCCTTTAATGGACTCCACAAAGGTCAAGACAGTGTTTAGCACCCTTAGCGGACACTGGCAGTACTGTGTCCTTCCGTTCGGGTTACATGGGGCTCCTGTGACTTTTCAGCGTCTGGTAGACAAAGTGCTCTGGCCCCATAATTCGTATAGTGCTGCCTATCTGGATGACGTCATCATCTATTACAGCACATGGAAGGAACACATACAGCAGGTCACTGCTGTATGGCAGGCACTAAGAGAAACTGGGCTTCGTATTAATCCCAAGAAATGTTTCTTTGGACCGAAAGAGGCTAAATATTTGGGTTACCTGGTGGGACAGGGTACTGTGAAACCACAGTGTTCAAAAATAGATGCCATTTTAAAATGGTCCCGTCTGCGAACCAAGTGGCAAGTCAAAGCATTTCTTGAATTGGCTGGGTACTTCTGCCGGTTTGTACTTAGGTTTTTAGAGAAAGCGACACCCTTGACTGATTTAACAAAGAGGAGGGCCCCTAATCATGTGGTATGGACTGACAAGACGGACGCTGCATTCTGTGACTTAAAACAGGCGCTTACTTCAGCACCAATAATAAATGCTCCTAATTTTTCAATCCCTTTTATTATCCAGACAGATGCTAAGATAAGAGAGAGAGAAAAGCTTTTAAAAAGTGAGTCCACAGTCTAAAAGTCTGTTAAAACATATTGTATGTAGGATACAACCTTTGGTGATGCAAAGTCCAAGTTGAGTGCTGTGTTACCACTATAATTAATCCCTAACTGTCCCACTGAAACACTGAATACTTGTTTCCCAACAGATGTCTTGCTAACTTGTAGAATCCTTGTTGGTGTCTCTTCATCATGGTGTGAGCCTTCTTAGTCACTTCTGGGTTGCTACAGTGACCTAGGCACACCTCACTTCTATTCTGTCAGCTTTGCACGGTCCTCTTGTGAGTCTTTACCCTCTCACTGGATCCACAAATGGCTTCTCTTTGGTGAAACTGTCTCTTCTTCCCTGGAGGTAGGTGTCGCCATCCCTGTGCCTTGTGTCTTGTCAGCTACATATCCTTGTCTGCCTGCGAGTCTCTGATCTTGACAGAATCCTCAGTGGACCATCTCTCTCTACACCACCCAATTCCCAGAAGTATATTACTGCTTCAGTCTCTACCTAGAACAACATGATGATTGATTAAACAATGGTACAAACCAATTTCCTTTGCTAGCAATTGTGCAAACACATTTTCATTAGTTAAACTATAGTATTGTTTTCAGGTATCAAGAAGTACATACTGTATACCATAGTATGCTGATTCAAACCAATGTGCCCAGAACATATTAATTTTCAAAGAAGCAGGCAGTTCTGTATCACAATATTGTGTGTTGAGATATTAATCAAAACAGTCTGATCTTCAAAGCAGGTGACTCTTTTGCAAGACAGATTAAAATCTATGTCCTGTAGACATCCAGCAACAATAGCTTGTATTAGAATTATTCAGGAAATGTGCCTTTTCACTAAACACCCTGGTCTCAACAAAGGGTGCCTATTTCCCCTCCATCTATTGAGTTTTACATTTACTGTATTTACGCGTGTACCACACACACATTTTTTCCCGAAAATTAGCATTAGAAAATCAGGTGCGCGTCATTCTTCTGCTTGGGCTCGCTTGTGCTCTTTCTCTCTCTCGCTCGCGCACTCACACTCGCTCTCTCTAGCTCACTTGCTTGCGCACTCGTGCTCTCTCTCTCACTCTCTCTCTCTCACTCGTGCTCTTGCACTCTTTCTCTCTCTTGCGCGTCAAAACGATTATTGCGATTTTCTTTGTAAAAATTAGGGTGCACGTCTTACACAAGGGCGCGTGGTACACGAGTAAACATGGTATTATTTACATTTTTTTGCTTAAGAGAAAAAGAAAATCACCCATTGTACAAATTTGATCTAAGTCATCACGTAATCCAGCCCACACATAATGGAGGACACATCCTGGATTTAATCATTTCAAAAGGATTAAAAGTTAACGTGAGTTTTTCAAATGTAGCACTTGATGCCATGGCCCATCTGCCAAGTTGTTTTGCCTTCCTAATGTAAAGTCATCCCTGATGGAGGATTGCAGGAATCATGGGGAAAACGGGGTCCTTTCATATGATTAGCACTATTTCAGCTGTGGAATGACCAAATGGGGGAGGCAGCTTGATGAATGAGGTCTCCAGGACTCTAAACAAATCCAAATCATACTATGTGACTAGACATTAAGCCCGTTACAATAACGGCCGCTAGAACAGTATTGCATAAACATTATTAGGAACAGTCTATATTAAATGGCATATTTTGTTAAAAATATTTTTACAAGAAGCCTAAAGTAACATAAAATAGAAACGTATATGACAATACAGTAAGTATAATTAATATTGCCTTAGTGTAAAACTTTGTAACAATCTGTAATACACAATATCTGAAGAAGATATTTAGAAAAATGTTTTTATTTTTTTACCTCAGGAAATTTTTCAATAAAATTTCATTATCGACAACATTTTTTGTAAACACTCTTGTTCAGGACCATCTACAACGTTGACAACAACATCTGTAAAACTTCTAACTCTTGATAATGCAACATATAACTGACCGTGGCTGAATACTGGTTCTGGCAAGTAAATTGCAACTTTTTCTAAGGTTTGCCCTTGAGCTTTATTAATTGTTATTGTAAAGGCTAATGTAACCAAAAATTGTCGCCTTCTTATGGTAAAGGGTAAATAAGTAGAGGATAGAGCCAGATCAATACGGGGAATATTCTGACGCTCATTTTCTTTTTTACAATCGATCTATTTGCTTGTATTTTTCTTTGTCTTTCAGCCTTTCTTTTGTTGATGTTTACTTGCTGAGCTGACCGTTCTTCCAGGAGATGTTGCTTATATATGATTTGAGTGTCTGTGTCTTTTGTCCTACTTGACGTGCCCTTTTTTTTTGGGTGGCATGTTGTTAGTAGATAGTTAGTTAGTAAACATGCACGGGCCAGTATGTGTGGCGTCTCCCCAGCAATGGATTTTATGTGCGCGTCCGCGACTACCCAATCAGCACTCTCCCCAGCAATGCTGTCCTTTATTTGCTTATCATGCGCGGCTACGCCATTCACTATGTGCCCAGCTTCCAGTGTGTGTGTGCATCCACGGTCTCCCCAGCAATGATGTCCTTTATTTGTTTATTATGCGCGGCCGCGGCTACGCCATTCACTTTGTGCTCAGCTTCCAGTGTGTGTGCGTCCACGATGCCGGTCTTGCGTGTCGAGCCTCAAGCATGCGCCAAAAGACACACACACACACGGACACCTGGATGCACACAGGGGTTTTATTAAAGAGGATATCATCTACTGTTAAATTCTACTCCTTACTTCTAAAATTTTTATTTTTATACTGTATTGAGATTTGTTCTGTTCTGTGTATTGTACTGTATTGTATTGACCCCCTTCTTTTTGACACCTACTGCATGTCCAACCTACCTAGAAAGGGGTCTCTCTTTGAATTGCCTTTCTTAAGGTTTCTTCCATTTTTTCCCTACAAGGGTTTTTTTTTGGAAATTTTTCTTGTCTTCTTAGAGAGTCAAGGCTGGGGGGGCTGTCAAGAGGCAGGGCCTGTTAAAGCCCATTGCTGCACTTCTTGTGTAATTTTGGGTTATACAAAAAATAAATTGCATTGTATTGTATTGTAGTTAGGTCATGGATATTGGTATGTCAGACCATTTTTGCATACTATTTAATGTAAAAATACTGATAATTACAACTAATTAGAAGTGTATTATTAAAAAATGCTACTTTGATACATCTGCAGCTTCAATATTTGCTAACATTCTAAACAATCAGTCCGATTTTAGTGCTTACCTTTATAATGCTACTGTAATAGTTTAACCAGTAAGGTGGGAAATTTTATTGCTAAGGTGAGAGCTGCAGCTGACATAGTAGCCCCTGAAAAACAGTTAAGAAATCTTCCAGTGCTTTTATACCTTGAAAGACCAAAAGAGTGTCTGATTAAAAGGAAACATGCTGGAGAGCTGAATGTAAATGGAGAAAATCTAAACTGATAGTTCACTTTGAAATATTGAAGGCAAAAATAACTAAATATAACAAAAACATCCATCTTTAAGGTCTTAAAGGTCCATCTCCAGAGGAAGTCCTGTTTCCCTAAAATTATCAATGATAATGCTAGTAATCCCAGAGTTTTATTTTCAACTATTGATCATGTTTTCAACCAAGTCACTCAATGAGCCTCCTAAATACCTCCTAAAACCTACTAGTAAAACTTGTAAGGCCCTTTTCTGTATTTTTTAAACACTAAATAAATTATATTAGAAATAATATAGTACATCCCCAAAGATAATTCAGTTCCAGCATGCACTTTCAAAGTTAGTTCAACTGTTTTACTGGAATAGATGCACCCAAACTACGTAGAATACTTTCTCAGTTAAAACCCTCTATCCATGTCCTTCACCCAGTACTAACATGCTTTTTTAAAGAAGTCTCTGATGTTCTTACTGACATAATACTTGACACAGTGAACTCATTATTTAATATTGTGGGTCTTCCCGGACTGTTTAAAGCTGGAAGTTGTTAAACCCCTTGGTCAAGAAAAATAATCTCGACTTCCCTCTCTTTGACAATTTCTAACCTGCTTTTCTTTAGTGAAATTCTAGAAAAGGCAGCGTGACAGATAGGGGGCGCTATCGCTCCCTTAAACCCCTGTCCACGACTCCAGACACCAGGTAAAAGTCCAATAGTTGACTTTATTTAAATGCCACAGTGCACAAAGCACCCTCTCCTGCACTATACTCATACAGTCACAATAATCAATCACAATAAATCAATCCTCCACTCCCAGGCATATTGCCACCCTTCCACCCAGCTCAGCTCGTCGTCTGGGAGCTCCCACAATCCTTTTATATTCCCTGACCCGGAAGTGTTCCCAATCCCTAGTCCATGTGATCTTGTATCACTTCCGGGTCAGTTAAAAAGTCCTTTTCTTCACCCCGGAAGCATGTCATTCCCCTTGTCCATATGACGGGGCGTAGGGTAAATAACCGTTGTTCCCCCCTGCAGCGTCTCCTAGTGGCCCCCATGGCATCCAGCAGGGCTGCGTATAAAAACTGCAATGTTCATGATGCCCTGCTGGCCTTCGGGGAACCTCCATACTGCAGGGAGGGCTCCACCTGGCGGCTTGGGGGTATTGGCCGGGATAAACGGCCGGCCATACACCACAGCAGTTATTAAGCAGCTTAATGATTACTTGATTAAACATTCTATTCTTAATAAGTTTCAGTCACTATTTAGAACAAATCATAATACAGAAATTGCGCTGGTTAAAGTAGTAAATGATTTGCGAATTAATGCGCACAAAGGCCGTATATAAGTTCTTGTTCTCTTAGACTTGAGTGCAGCATTTGACACCATAGTCCACAATTTTCTTATAAATCATCTTAGACAATGGGTGGGCCTCTCTGGAAGTGTCTAAAATTGGTTTCAATTATACTTAAAAAGTAGAAAATTCTTTGTTAGTTGTGATAATTATGCTTCAGAGACCCATGATATTGTACCTGGTGTACCACAAGGATCTATTTTGTGTTTGCTGTTCTTTTCAATCTACGTGCTTCCATTAGGTCAGACTATCTCAAAGCACAAACTGAGCTACCACAGCTATGCAGATGGCACACCGATTTATTTATCGCTAGCATCTGATGACCCAGACACTCTTGGCTTTCTGATCCAATGTCTTAGCACTATTTGTGAATGGATGAGTAGTAACTTTCTCAAACTAAGTAAGGAAAAAAACAGAAATCTTAGTGATTTACAAAAATGGAAATAGTGAGGGCTTAGATCTTTAAGTGGAGGTCTGCTTATAAGTCTAAGAGCAAATCTTAAAAGAAGTGGTGAGGCGATCTATTGCTTTTATGCACCTGGAATACCTGCAATTCTGGAATACTTTACTTTTAGAAATTTGGTGGGCTAATACTATGAACATTTAAAAAAATCCCATTATTTTAATATGGCTTTTTCGTGGTAACATCTCAGTTCCTAATTGGCTATATGGGTACAGAATCATCATATTCTTCAGGGATCCTCAATCTGTACTAATTCCCACTATTCTCTGCTGTTGTTTTCAGTTCTTCTGTGGTGGAGATCTGCACTACCACCACCTAATTAAGGCACCATGCAGCCCACTGAGATAATGGAATGAAAGTGAGTCTCTTCATCAAATTACTATAAAGTTAAGCATGAAAAATAAGAGGGTTTGGTTTAGGAACTTTTATGTTAGGTAGAATACGCATTTGGAGCTGGGTGGTCTTTTGGCCTTGGAACCGCTGCAAATTTTGTTTTTTTCTCCTATTGCCTAGTCTTAAATGGTTTTCTTTTCTTGTAACTTTCCCTTTGTCATCTTATAGGAAGTGAAGGGTGGAGAAGGCTGTAGAGGTGGCAGAGTCACGCCTGAGACAGAAGGCTCTGGTTGGCACCGTGGCAACAGATAGAGCAGGTCTGGGCTGCACAGGGTGTGTGGACAAGGTGGGAGAGTACTCTCCAACAAAGTATCACATGGTCGGACATCATGCGGGGAGATTTCTTTTGTGTCTGGTTCCTGGTGCAGGTGGTCTACGATGTCCTACCAAGTCCAGCAAACCTCCACATCTGGGGAAAGAGCGAGACACCATCCTGCCCACTTTGTTTAGGAAGAGGCTCTCTAGAACATCTACTCAGCAGCTGCCCTAAGGCATTGGCAGATGGACGCTAACGGTGATGCCATGACAAGGTGCTCAAGGCAGTTGTTGAAAGCTTGACTGCAGCCATCAAGACAAGCAAACTCCTCCATGGCCCTAAGAAGTCAGTTACCTTTGTTAAAGTGGGAGAGCAATCCCAGGCAAAGGCAGTAACAACAGGCCTCTTCCACCCAACCTCTGACTGGCAGCTGCAGGCTGACTTGGGAAACCAACTAAAGTTCCCGCAGCAAATTATTACAATAACACTCCGGCCAGACATGATCATTACATCTGAGGCCTCAAAACAACTGATGATGCTGGAACTGACAGTGCCCTGGGAAGAACGTATTGAGGAAGCTAGTGAGAGGAAACGTGGCAAGTACCAGGAGCTGGTGGAGGAGTGCAGGGGCAGAGGCTGGAGGGTACTCTATGAGTTCACAGAAATTGGTTGCAGAAGATTTGCAGGATGCTCACTGTGTAGAGTCCTCACACGGTTGGGCATAACAGGAGCGGCCAAGAAGAGGGCCATTAAATCCGCAAGTGAAGCCACAGAGAAAGCCTCAAGGTGGATAAAGAGGGCCGATCCGTGGATTGCTACTGGGACACAAGTTGGGGAGTGATCAACCCCGGCTGGGTCGCTTGAGCGAGGGTGTATGATGTTGCGAGACCCAAAACGCCCGATGACCTCAGGATACATCACTGATGATGTGTTCCAGTGCATCCAGGTGATGTTTCTTATATAGTTTAAAGTACTTTTAGCCCTTGTTGTATGAATAAATGCTATAGAAATAAATTGATGTTAGAAACATGTCCCTTGCCCTATTAACTGAACATTTCCAAGACATTTCCAAAGTGGAATCTGCTCTTTAACTCTGAAGAGTTTATAAAAACATTAATGGGCCAACTTAAGGAAAATATATTTTAAAAGATGAAGAACACAGGAATAAATAAAACCACAACCTCAAGAAATCTTGAATGTTGTAGCATTACATGTTGAGCTTGTCAGTCAGTCAATCATTGGATCATTGGAAAACGTTTCTTAACATTATCTTGCAGTTCATAAAAGCCTGTTTACTAGCCCTTGTTAGACTGTCCTGACATACAGAGTAGTTTAAATTATTTTTTTAAATCCTGACCCTGTGCAATATTTGTTTTGCTTTGTAACTTTTAAAAACATTTTAATTCAATTAAATTTAATCTTGTATAGTGCTATTCTCTGATGTCTACCTTGGAACAGCTATGGCTACACAACTTTACAGCTATAACTGCAATAATCAAATGGTGCATCAAGGAAGACTTTGACTATAAAGCATGGTCAGCTTCTACTGTGTTTTCACTTGAATTTGCTGAATTTGAAGAGGAGGTTGCTAACCTGTATTGCACTAGAAAACTAGAAGACATTTCCAATGAAATATAGGTTAATATATGCTGCTAGTCATGCAATTCAAATTGACATGCGAGTCAATAGAATCTGTATGATGAACACTTTTACTTGTTGCAAATACAGTGCCTATAAATAGTATTCTCCCCTTGGATATTTTCACATTTTATTGTTATACAACATGGCAATACTTGGACTTAACAGTAGGGCTAAATTTGCCTTTATTTGACATTGATCAACAGAAAAAGACTTTGTCAAAGACAATGCTAAAGTGAAAACAGATCTCTGCAAAGTGATCTAAGCTAATTAGAAATATAAAATACAAAATAATTGATTACATAAGCATTCACCACCCCCCTTAATATGACATACCTAAGCATCACTGATGTGGCAAAATGGTGTTAGAAGTCACATAAGTATAAATATAAGTGTGTAATTGCTTCCATATCCGAAAGGTCCATCTTGTGGTGAGTCAGTCCTGGCCTGACCTATCCAATATTAAACATATTTTTTTTTTTTAAAAAAAGCAAAGTTATGACCAGGAAGATAAAGATACTGCTGTCGTAACCAAAACATGAATCAAAAATCATAGAATTTCAGAGTAAAAACTTATAAACAAAGAATCACAAACCAAAGAAACTTTATATCTGCAAATCTCAGACAGGAAATAAACGTGACCTTTTAACCTCTTAAGAAACGATGTTAGAAGTCATGACCTCGAAGGTCACGTCCCTGGCAGCCGGAAGTCACAACCTAATGATGAGTTTTACAAAATGGCCACATCCGAGAGGAAGAAAAAAGATGTTGAAAACTATGCAAAATCATTTTTAACACTTTAAATACCTACAGAATTCACACACTAATGCCATATCTGTATTCCTTGTGCTAAAAATAGCTTACGGGTACAACAGATCCATACAAAACATGGCAAAACTTTGTACAAATATTAATAAAAAAATCACTTCATGACAATAGCATTTGGTCTTCACAGAGTCAAGGCTGGGATGGCTATCAAAGGCACATCTACTAAATGCTGTCTTGAATGGAGAGAATATTCATGATAGTTTTGTGTTTTGCATTTGTGGTTAATTTAGACCTCTTTCAGAGATCCAAGAGTCCTTTTTCTGTTGACCGATGTAAAAA
The DNA here is from genome assembly GCF_016835505.1 of Polypterus senegalus. NCBI lineage: Eukaryota > Metazoa > Chordata > Cladistia > Polypteriformes > Polypteridae > Polypterus > Polypterus senegalus. The sequence goes on along the minus strand of NC_053155.1, from coordinate 179,900,077 downwards.
AAAAAAGATAAATGAAACCAATAGTGATTCAATATTAATGTAACAATAAAATGTGAAAACATCCAAGGGAGTGAATGTAAATACTTTTTATATGCATAGTATCACAGCAAATTGTTATGATACTGATGAAATAGACAATTTCACATTGGGGATTAATGAAGTATATCAAATCAAATAAAAAAATAAATAAATGAAAATGTTCAGAAAACACAAAAACTTAACCAAAGGAAGAACAGGTGGTGGTAAAAGCCTATAATAGAGGACATCTTAAGACATTAAGAAGTGTTGGGTTACCAAGTGTCAGACCTTGTCAATACTCATTAGACAAACTAAATGATAGTCTTCCTGGCTGTAAGCAGAAGAGACAAAAATTAAGCTCTTGTGTCACATTCATATTCTTATCCTGTATTTTCTATACATTGGTCTATGTAAGGCATTTGCTATAGTCACACATGTGGCAAAGCGTTGACAGAAAAGTGAACATGAAAGCAAAGGACTTATGCTGTAGTATGCTAAGGCTTCCTTAGCTCACCTAACTATTCTTGGTCAAAGTCACTGCTTTCATGACAGGATTGAAATTCATGTAATACAGCTGTAGTAAATTTAGTTGTTTGAATAATTTATGAAAATGTTAAAAAAGTAATGTATATTTAAATGTGAAAACTATTTCATGTTTGGGATAAAGAACCATTATTAAAAAAGACTAATCTATGTTTTTTTTTATTTCTGAGAGCCTATGCAATGTATTTCTTTGACTGGCTTGTAGAGCCTTGCCTTCAGTTTAGCACACCCTGCTGAATTGCCTTGCATCACACATTCTTATTTTTGTTGGCTGCTCTGCTGATACTATTCCCAAGCTCACTTGCTAGTCCAGATACCTTGTCTTGACTGTAAAGGTTTATCATCACCAGGACCCAGTTCCTGTTTTCTGTTACACTTAATGAACTAGATTTATTTCCTCTGTCACAAGTTCTATATTTCTGTGAAAACAAACAGCTATAAAAGTATATTTCCCTCACTTGTGGACAAAGAGATTATTTGATAAACAAACTCTGTATTATCTACTCTTTCAAAAGTACAAATTAACATGAGATGATAGGAAGATTTGTTGCTATCCAAAAGAAGGATTCATACAGCAAGATCTGTCTTCAAAGTAAGTTATGCTGTAAATTTAAATTGATCATAGTTCTTACTGAGCCATTCATGCCAGAGGCATATTAATCTTTAACCTTTCAGCAGTGAAGCTGCGAGACCTTTTTAAAGACATCATTGAATTATTTCAAATCAAAAGAGGTGAGGCAATGTTCTAAATTCTTTACATCTGCCTCATGCCTTGGAGTAGTTGTGCAATAGTGGTGGGAAAGGTGTAGGAGGTGGCAATGAGAAATGGTTCTCCTGGTTGCTAAAATATGTTGTTTAGAAGACAGGAGAGGAGAGGAGGCACACATACACATAGTACACTTGCAGACACAATGTAAACTTAAGGACAACAATAATAATAATAAAAATAATTATTATGATGCATTTTATGTATATAGCGTCTTTCCCATACTCAACACATATACAAAACCTCTATCTAAAATGTATGGCAGAACTAAGCCCTCTGTCATTATAAAGGCCAGCAGCCTCCTAACAATAGTCTCTCCATAATGGAGAAGCAATTAGCATTTCACTAATATTAGTAGCTATTTTGCTTTTTTACTACTTTAGTAATTAGCAGGTACAGTTTTAAAAAGTATGCAGCTCTTGCTTGATGCCTGCTATATGATGTACATGTATAATATTGTATATACTGTAGTAATGTAAAAAATTGAAAAATAAAAGATAAGGATTTTGGTAATACATTTTTTATTTCAGAAACAGAACCTTCATGCTTTACATTTGAGTATTGCCTTTGTTGAAGCAAATTTCTGCTTTTGATATGATCATCTCAAAGGAAGCTCTATAGCCATGTTATGGCTTATCATTTGGGAAATTGGGAGCGGGAGAAAAGTACAGCAACAGTTGCATTGTTCTTTTTTTATCAGTATCGTGTGCTTCATTCCTAAATGCAGACTCCTGAAGTTTAATTTCTGACTAATAAATTGTGATAATGTAAAAATAATTTTTATTTTAAAATACTATAAGGTATTATAAGTGTGCCTGCATTTTGAGTGCTTAAGTGCTGAACAGTTTGTTTTTTGTAATTCCCTAAATTATTTTAAAATTATTTATACAATTTGGATCTTTCACTTACAGAAGAATTTGGGTACATATGTGTTTTGGATTAAGTTGTGAAGGTTCTTCAAAATAGATGGAATAATAAGCAAGAATGTAATATGAGTTACAGGGTTTGAAATACTAAATTACAAACAGTGCTATAGATGTGTCCATTCGTGACATTAAAACATGTGCATCAGGATTTGCTGGCATTTATTCAGCTGCTGCCAAAGTTCACTTCATCTTGCCTGTGTGGTATTCAGATTTTGAAAAAAAATAAATTGTTGAATATAAAATAATACTGATTTCAGATTAAAAATGCTATACAGTGAAAGGAATAAGAAAGCTGATAAAGACAAGTATGAAAAGGTCACAGCACACGGGAAATTATTATAAAATATGCAGAAGTTTAGTGCTAAGAGAAAAAAAAATCACACGCTGTGAATAAGAGGCAGTCTTGCAAGTTTTATTTGAATACAACTGGCAGAACAGGGGGTGCTACAAGGATGAGTCTCTGTGACAAGAGAAATTGGAACATTGTATTATTTTGTATTTTCAATTTCAAATTCAATTTATTCCTTCTAAACACACTTCCACTTCTCAGTCCAGTGCTCTGTACACTAATTATGATGAAGCTTTGAAAAAGAAATGTACCATAGATGCAAAACATAATAATGAAACATAAACAGAGAAATATTATGTAATGTGATATATATACCTGTCTATATGTATAAACTGTATATATATATATATATATATATATATATATATATATATATATATATATATATATATATATATATATATATATATATATATATATATCTAAGATTGTATGGTGTTGAGAATGCTAGATTAGGCCTACGACTGCCATTATTTGACTTATTTTTCATTTCTCTGAACAGTTCCCGGGGCTTTTTTTTTATGCTTTTGTTTCATTGTGTTTTTACTTATATTTGTAATTTTCTGCAATCTTCCATATTGCCAAGCTGTTTTTTTTTAAGGTAGCCAGCATTAAAAGGCATTTTTGTTGACAGCTGCCATGTTGTTGCTAGGTAAGGCGAAACCAGAACTGTACACAGCATGTGACATCACCAGGCCAACGGTATAAAAGTCAGCAGAGCGCATTTTCTGGTTGTCCAAGTTTACAGATTCAGCCTAAAAACCCTAGTGTAATTATTGTTTGTCGAAAAGCTCTCTGATTTCAAATTCCTTTTTTTTTGTGTTTTAATTACAATTTTTGTCTTACATTTTAGATATGATTGTGTGAACCTTTGGCTTCTGATCCTTGTGCTCCAGCCTTGTTCTGTCTCCTGATTCCAGTTCCTTAAATCACTTTCCATACCATACTGTTCAGTATGATTAGAATATGAAGAATCTAAAGAGTATATAGTACTGTTCAAATATTCATATGGAGAACCATAGACACATGGGATAAGTTATCATTATGTGTAGTAGAGAGTATGACTTTAGGAACTTTCAAAACTTCAATTGATGTTATAAGAATTATGATTGTAATTTTTATGTTGTGAATGTATAGAAGTGTAAGAAACCTTAGTTTCTCACTGTTACATTTTTTACACCACTAAGTGTGTGTAAAGTATGTGGCAGTGGGGTGCAACTTGAGTTACCTGATTCAAGTCAGACTCAAGTCTTAATTTTAGGGACTTGTGACTTGCCTAAGAATATTTATAAAAAAACATAACATTGACTTAAATGTTTTATAAATTTTTATGTTATATCACAACCGTTATTTTTTAAACTGCATTTCTTTAATTTCCATTCTGTTAATACTTTCACACTTCACACTTGAGTAAGCCATCAGGATTAATCAACGTGTTGGTAAAAGCAGTGGAGGGATCAGCACTGAGGCTTGTCAATTTTGGCTATTCTCAATTTACTGCTGTATCTACAGCAATGGGTTTTTACAGGGCAGGAGTGCTGGCCCTTCACCCAGACCTCCTCCTTTCACACCCAGGTATGGGACCATTCATGACAGATGGTGAAAAAAGACATTGCCCGGTGCATCAACATCTTCTGCTAGAGATGCCTACAACAAATAACGTACCACAATCAGGTCAACAATGATGAAGTGCTGCGATTGATTCGGCTTCCAAGACATGTTCTCAGGCTCTCGGAATGCCGTATCCCAAGGACTGCTATAAACTGGACAAATAGGACTGACAAAAGAAAACAAGGGTGTCCCTTTAAAACTTTCCATTTTGCCGACATCAACTGAGAAGAAGCACCAATGATCACGACTGATCAAACTTGTTGGAGACAACTTGCTGCTCAATGCGCCATATAGCACGGGAAGAAATTAGCTAAACTAATGAAATGATTACACATCATTTTTATTAACTGTCGTGAAAAAAATACGATAGAGCCATTCACAGTGTGACATTGTGACAAATAATTAACTACAAGAAACTATTGTGATTATTTTATTTAATATTTCTGTGCTTCTTAATCAGGGTTTTGCAAATCACTAGGACAGATAACAAAAAAGAAACCTGATATAATTTATTATGACTAGGGGGCATTGCCCCCTGCACACTTCACTCGCCAACTTCCCCAGGCTGCGCTGTGTGCCAGCCACTTTGCATCTCTGCCACTTGCGTATGTGGATTTCACTTTCACTAAACAGCAAATCTTTTAATTCCTGCAGATATGCCTCTTCATTGGGAAGAAACACTACCTTTCCCTGATGGCAACACAAATTAGATGATCTACAAGTCTCCGACTTAAAGTTTAAATCCAAGCAATATATTTGATCTCTTTTCACTGTTCTGTTATTTCACCGAGTAATAATTTCTGTTTGTGCTAATGCAATCTTTACTATCATTTTTTGAGACTTTCGAATTTTAGTACTTTCATTATCTTTAACGTGCTCTGCATTTGTATCGTGCCAATGTTTTTGAATTCTTTATGACATTCTACTTTGTCATCAACTCTTTGTTTTTATTTCCAGCCCTGGGTGTGGTTAAATCTCTTGGAACAAAGTCTCGTCTCACAGGACATGAAAGTATCTCTCTGAAAAGGTCTCGTCTTGTCCAAGGATTTTTTTATTATAATAGAGAGATGTTGATCATGAAAGTTACTATTGATTATTTCTGCTTCAAATGTTTTGGTTGAGGGGTGTCATGTTGGTGCAGTGGTAGCTCTGCTGTCTTGCAAGTAAAATCATTGAGGTTTGTGTCCTGGGTGCTCCTCGTGCATGTTGTCCCCATGGGTTTCCTTGCGCAGATCAAAGACATGCAGGTTAGGTGGATTGATGATGCTTAATTTGTGTGTGTGTGTGTGTGTGTGTGTGTGTGTGTGTGTGTGTGTTTTCACCCTGTGATGGACTGTAGTCTTATTCAGGCATTGCTCCTGCCTTACGTTTGACATTTGTTGGGATAGACTCCAGCTTCCCCATGACCCTGTTCCTGGCAAGTGGGTTGGTAAGATGGATAATGAATGGATGTTCTAGAAAAATGTAGCATATTCTCAATACATTTTAAAAAATGAATACATATAAAAGCATCTGTTCCTACACAGTGAAAAAAGTAACTATAAAGTTGGCTGTTCCTCTGCTACTGTGACAGTACTTAACCCAGAAGCGGTGGAAATGTTCATATAATTACTGAAGAAAGGTTTAAAACAGTGAGCACCCACAGAGTGTAATGACATAAATCATTCACAGTCATTTTCTTATAATGGGAGCACAATGGCAAGTCATTTCTCAGGAGGTGATCATTCCATCACAGGCGAAAGTAAGCTTGCGAGCTGTGGCGCCCACTTCACTGACCTGCAGACCTCACCTCCATATAACCTTATACTTAATAGCCTGACAGAATCTTTCTTGGGAATGTCCTTGCTCACTTACTTCTGAAGGATGTTTCTTTCAGGTATTGTTTAGTACAGAAAGTGCCATAGCATTTTATGTAAAGGCATTATAATGAATAAAATTCTGCTTTGACTGTACTGAGCTTCCTTTGTTGAAACTTAGTACCTGAAAAAATGAAACAATAAATGAAAACAGAAAGGCAGAAAACAAGATGGCCTGATGCCACAATAAAATACAGAAATGCAATTCCGACAACTAAAAGGAGACATCATTGGCAAACAAGCCTGGCAAGATATAATACTATTTATGAGGTTAGCCAAGAACTGGAAGTTTTACAGAAATATTTTTTTTATATATATTGACAATGTTCATCAATGTAAGTAATTGCTCAATTCTGTCACTGTGGTACGTACCTTATCTCTAAAGCATTCTCATAGACAGCACAGAGAATTCTGTCTGAATTGCTCTTTTAATACCAACAGAGGTTATAAATTATTTTGGCAGTTCTTCTGCTGCTGTAAGGTTTTATTATATTTTATTATATATGATATAAACTGCCTATGTACAGCTCATCACTATATGCTAACCTTGGCATGTCCAAGTGTGGCATAAGGTCTTTGTCCCTCTAATTTTTGGAATGTCACTTCATGAGTGACAAATAGGCACACAACTCAAGTGCAGTACTGCATGCATCCCACAGTAACATGTATCATTAGCATGGGCAAATGCCACATATTTCCTCTTTCCTTCTCGGCTCCATCAAGGGACATTGTATCAGGATGACTTTGTTGGGTTGGGTGTTCCCCAAAATGCACACAAAAATCACCCAAATCCAAAATCTCCTCCAACCTGCCTTTCTTGCCTCTTGATAGCTCAAGATTGAAAATGCAAGTGTTTCTGCAGCAGTGGCTTTTCTGCATTAAGGGCAAGTGAGGCACAGAGAGATATTGTAAATGAACATTATTACACTTCATGCAGTAATTTCACTTATTATTAAAAAGTTTATCAGTTTTTTTATTTTCTATCATATGCTCAGCATAATTACTTACAGTGAACAATATTGCTTGTTTTAGTATGTGAATTTTTCTTTGTGTAGAATGATGGCATGCCTGTTTCCAACTGAATGGCTGGGCCAATTGGCCCTGCAGTGTTCTCTCTATTTTCTTATAGTTGTTTTTTTTTTTTAATTGTGTGTTTGTATTTCCAATTTCAACTTTTCACAGTCCTGCCATTGCAGCGCACACCAGTAGAAAAAGTTCATTGCCATTGTCTCCCTAAAGGTAGCCAAAAAAGTAAAAGAAAGCAGTTCAATATCAGGAATGCATTGTTCAAAAGACATTATGTTGCATCTTAATTTTCTCCCATTGCTGAGGAGGACAGTGCAAAATTTGAAAAGCATACCAAGAAATTCTACAATATGTGTACTATTTCCACTTAGTATAAAAGAAGTCAGCAACATGATGCTCTGATTTCAAAGAACTGCAGAATAACGGTGCAGAAAGAGCATATTTTTATGCAGAATATTATTTTATCAATTTTGTGCTGGCCTTGCGCTGAGCTGCAAACACCTTGGATGCATGGAAGTTAGTGCTGTTTTCACATGTCCAGTGTATAGATCAAGCCGTGCAGTGTGTGTAGTCTGTTTGTTCTTACCATGTTATTGTCGATTGTTCTTTTTCACCTCAAAGCTATCCACATTCAAAACCTAGGCTGCTGCTCTTTCAATGTAGTCCATTCATAGCCACGATTCTCACTTTTTTATAGCATTTAAATCTATATGGCTGTATTTTATCAGATCATGAGCAGGCACTGGCATTCAATTGTTTCATTGATTTTTTTTGTGATCTGAAAAGTGTGTGATCTTGCACATTTCATTAGTCATTAGCAAAAGAAGGGCAGATATTTTTAGTTAGGTAAGTTAATATAAACGTAAAAGGCACACATAAAGGAAAATTCTGGTATGGCTCCACACCAATGTTAAAGTCAAAAATGCTGCTGTTCTGCAGTCTCACATTTAAAACTCCACCTTCAAGGTAAAGGAGCTCACAAGGCTTCTTCAGTCCTACAATCAATTCTGCACCTTTACTTCAAAGTGAATCCTAGCACATCATTCATTACAAACAACGTAAGAACCCTGTTCAAAGCAACAAGTTATCAAACTTTAATTTAGTCAAGACAATGTTTCTTTTTAATTGCATTCTTCACTGTGTAGAGAATCACAGTATTGTATCAAACCCACAGCATTTATAAAAATTACATGATAGATAAAAATACAAATTGGGCTGAATTCCAACAGTAAAAACAGCAGTTTGTTGGGCAGTACCTGGTCTTTATCAGACATAGTGTTTGGAGGTTCTACCCAAAGAGTTAAAGTTTTCTCTCATCAGACTAGAGAATCCTTTTCCTCATGCTCTCAGAGTCATTTAAATGCTGTTTGATAAACATTTCATCTAGAGTGGCTTCCATCATTCTACCAAAAATGCCTAACTGATAGAGTGTTGCTGTGATGATCATTCTTCTGAAAGATTCCCCCATTTCAACAGAGAACTTCTAAACCTCTGTTAGAATGACTACTGGGTAGTTGGTCACCCCCCTGACCAAGGCATTTCTTTCCTGGAGGCTCAGTTTGGTCAAGGCCAACTCTAGGAAGATCACTGGTGGTTCCAAACTTTTTTCATTTCACAATTATTGAAGCCACTGTGTTCCTGGTTAAACTTAAAGCTTTAGAAATGGTTTTATGCTCTTGCCCTGATTTATGCCTCACCTTATTTTTATCACAAAGTCCAGAGAGTTCCTTGAACATCATAGCTTGGTTTTCATCCTGACATGCAGTGTGAATTGTGGGACCTTATATATAAAGGTGTGCACCTCTCTAAATGGTGTCTAATTCATTTAGTTTGCCACTCCATTCATTCAAATTCTCAATGATAATTTAAGCAAACAGGATGCATCTGACCACAATTTGAAGTGCCACAGCAAAGGGTCTGAAGTCTTATATGAATGAGAGATTTCAGTTTTTTATTTATAAAAAATGCAAATCATTCTGAAAACATGTTTTATTTTGTTAATATGGGTTATTGAATATAGATTGATGGGCAAAAATGGCAAATGTATCAATTTAATATTAAACCTACTACACAATAAAATGTGCAGAAAGTGAAGGGGTCTGAATACTTTTTGAATCCCCTGCAGATATTCATCTCTTGAATCCTCTCTGGCTTTCTCTGTACATGTATATTGTAAAAAAAGACAAAAAAGCACAAAAGTTTGTCCTGTATAATTGAAGATGTTGGAAAAAACAATAAATATAGAATAACTTTCCAGATATGAGTCTTCATCAGGACTGAAAGATGGCGGTGGAATCAGTTATCAGGCAAGGCAGGTGGAAGAGAAGGATTCAGGATGCCAGAAACCAGCAGTTACATCATAGGTCTTCATCCATTGTAAGTGCCACATGTGATGGTGGGGCATCCTGACCAGGAGAAGGAATTGTTCCTTACCTGGACAGGAGGATCCTAGAGGACAGACAGGAAGAAAGGGAAGGACAGAGAAGAACTGTCTCTGAAGGGTATTTGTTCCCTCCACTAACTACTTTGTAGATGGCAGCAGCCCTCGATACTGGCACCCATTCGTGAACCAGCAGGGAATGCCAGGAATTGTAGTCTGGCAGTGCAGCCCTTCTGGAGTCTTTAGGTACCGCAAGAGGGCTCTGAAGGGAGATATATTCCCTGCTATGTGGGACTGAAGTACTCAATAAAAAGGACTAGACTCCCTTGTGCAGGCAAATCGAAGTTGGGAGGAAGACAAGCAACACTTGACTGGAAGACGGCAGTACGGTGGAAAGAGGTGAGGTAATTTGGAGGAGAGATAACTGTTTTGTGCTTCATTTGTGAGGTATTGTGTAATAAAACACAATTTATTTGAACCCGGGACTGTCTTGGTGTGTTTGTTTTGGAGTTTGGGGCTCTCTGGCACCCCCTATCTTTCACACCATCAGTTTTCTGTTCTGCAGAAGGGGAGTAGAGGAGAGGCACCAACCCTGCCTGAATCGAGGTGAAATTACCATTTGATGCCATGAAATTGCCTCCAAAGTACACGTGTGTGACTGAGTGTCAAGTACAGTCACCAAGACATACTGAAATGACATATCTAAAGTGCAAAAAAAAGTATAAATTTAGGATTTCAGTGTTGATTTTGATAATAACATTTGATAGAACCTCACAGGCACACCAGAAAATGTAAGATTAGTAGGTACAAAGGTAATGGAGTGTTTGATTAGATTTGCATAATGAGGCTTTGTAATTCAGCTGTGATGCAAAATACCTTAAGATGCTAATAACAATTTTCTCCCTGAATTTTTGTATTCAAAATTACTATTTAAAACACATTGTGATGCTTCTCAAAAAAGACTGCTTTTTAAAAAGTCTGCATCATACTTGCACAATAATCTTGAAGATTTCTTTCTGCCTCCTCATACAAACTATTAAAACTAAAAACTAAATAAAAGAGTAACACATATTTAACAGTGACCAAGAGCAAACATTCACACCAGCTTTCCACATCAAAATCAATCAACCATTCCCCCAAAAAACGAACAAAATGAAAAGTTACTTTTATTTGGGCTATAAAATGTTGCGATCAATGGCATACAGTAGGACTAATATATAATTACTGATATAAAGTAAAAATCTGCTTCACATTCTATAACCACATTTTCCGAGAAGAAGGAAAAAAAAAACATTTGCTTATATTTAGATATAGAATTCAACAAGCCAACTTGTCTATGGAAGCCTTGAATTTATATCCATAAAATGATTAATGAAAGTATACTTGAGGGCTCATGTTAATTCACATTTTATTGTTTATATTTATTCATTTTATCATTGTTTAACCTAACCCAGCCACAGGGGATGCACAAACCAGTGTGTTTCTATGTCCCTGTCCCAAGCCCAGATAAATTGGGAGGGTTACTTGGGAAGGGCATCCGGTGTAAAATTTTGCCAGATCAATATGCAGACAACAATACAAATTTCTATACTGGATCAGTCGAGGCCCAGGTTAACAATGGCCGCCACCAGTACTGTTAGCTGATGGAAATTGGGCTACTGATGGCCGAAGCCGAAGAATGACAAGAAGAGGGGTGAGACGTATCCATTGAGACGTATCGATATGATGGAGAGAAGGAAGGCAGAGGCAGGAGGAGAAGAAGAAGGTAAAAAGAGTGGAACTGAGGGTAGAAACTTTGAATGTTGGCAGTATGACTGCTAAGAGTTGTGATTGGAGAGAGACATGTTTAGCCGATATGATGGAGTGGAGAAGGAAGGCTGATATAGGTTGACATGTATGTAAGAGACTAAATGGAAGGGAGTAAGGCCAGGAGGAGGATAATGTTGGAGATCAAGAACAAGAGGGGGAGAATGAGGGCAGAGCCAAGGATGAAATGGTGGAGGTTGAAAAAGAAAGACTGCAAGGTTGAGTTTAGGGAGGACGTAAGACTGAGTGGCAGTAAAGAGTTGCCAGACAGCTGGGCAACTACAGCAGAAGTAGTAAGAGTGACAGCTAAAAGGGTGTTTGGTGCGACATCTGGACAGAGGAAACTTGGTGGTGGAATGGGGAAGTACAGAGTATACAGAGGAAGAGGATGGTGAGGAATAAGTGGGATAGTCAGAGAGATGCAGAAATCAGACAAGAGTACCATGAGATAAGGCGTAAGGTGAAGAGAAAGGTGAAGACCGCTAAAGAAAAGGTGTATAATGAGTTGTATGAGAGGTTGAACACTAAGGAGGGAGATAGACTTGTACCGATTGGCTAGACAGAGGGACTGAGCTGGGAAAGATGTGCAGCGGAATGGTGATGATGCTGGGAGTAGAGTTGGCGAAGGTGGAGATTCTTTTCGATCAACAGTACAGACATAGATTGTGGAAGAGAAGTGAAGAAGAGAGTGCAGGCAGGGTGGAGAGGGTGGAGAAGAGTGTCAGGAGTAATTTGTGACAGACGGGTATCAGCAAGAGTGAAATGGAAGATTTACAGGACGGTAGTGAGACCAGCTATGTTATATGGGTTGGAGATGGTGGCACTGACCAGAAATCAAGAGAAAGAGCTGGAGGTTGCAGAATTAAAAATGCTAAGATTTGCTTTGGGTGTGACAAAGATGGACAGGATTAGAAATGAGTACATTAGACGGTCAGCTCAGGTTTGATGGTTTAAAGACACAGTCAGAGATGTGAGTCAGAGAGGTGAAATTGCGTTGGTTTGGAAGAGGAGAGATGCTGGGTATATTGAGAAAAGATAGAGCTGCCAGGCAAGAGGAAAAGAGGGAGGCCTTAGAGAAGGTTTATGGAAGTGGTGAGAGATGACATGCAGCTGATGGGTGTAACAGAACAAGATACAAAAGACAGAACGACATGGAAAAAGATGATCCGCTTTGGCAACCCCTTACGGGAGCAGAAGAAGAAGAATTTTTGAACCTCCTAATTCTAATAGAGTACAAAATGGTTTTGAAACCTCTCCCATCAGCAAAGCAAGGGTCAACTACATCATCACAGGGAAATATATGAATGCCCAATAGGCAAGAAGGCAGAGGGCAAGAGACAGTGTAACAGAATTGAAAGAGACAGGCACATCACCAGTAATAGGCATTGTGGTGTAGTGCTAAGGCTTTAAAAAGAAAATCCTGAGGTTGTAGGTTCAAATCCCACTACTGTCATTCTATGACCATGAGCAAGCCACTTCACCTGCCTCTGCTCAAATTAGAAAAAAATATGAATTAGCATAAGCTACCCTAGATTGGGGTGTTCATAAGGAAAGTGATGATTTACTTCATAATATAGAAATACATAGTAAAGAAGAATCGTGTCATATACCTGACATATTAAAATCTGTGCTTCAATTTCATAGACTAAATATTCGTCATTCAGCCTCTGCTAAAGGTCCATCGAGAGCTAGATCCCTAATAAAGCATCATAAATAAAATTATTTTCGTAGTCACTGACCTTGAAATAGTCCACCCCATTTGCTTATTTTTTAAATGTAACAATTTTAACCTTCTGTGAGTGGCTCCTAGTGTGCTAGGACTAGCAGTAAAGAAGCAAATATCAAAAATAATATATTTGTAATCAACAATATTGAAATAACATAAAATGACACTCTGCCTGACCGTATTACCAATCCCCATTTTTTCCAAGTTTTGTGAAAAGGGGTAAATATGACCTCTCATATCTTATTCAAGTGTGAACTCCTGAGGTCAGTTGATGTGGCTTCTACTTTAAGTCCTTCTGATTATTTTTGATGAAGACATCTACTGGTTTACTTTTTATCATTAGTGTATATAGTTACCTGCACAAAATATAGTCCAAAAATGTCCTACAAATCTCGACATTACTATAACTACACATCAAGATGAGCTGCATATATAGTGGTTTTCTCAAACCAGTGAGTCAAGAGAGAAATAAAATTGAAATGGTTACAAAGCATGCATAACTAATTCTTATGCACACAAAAGAAATTGTATCTCAAATAGTGCAAGTCACCTTGGATAAGAGCATTAGCCAACTGAGTAAATAATAATACTAGTAGGAAAGGTCATACCAGAAACAGTTGATAGAAATCTGCAGGCTATAGATCTGGTGACGTAGTTGGGCGTAAGGGTCGGGCAGCCTTACAACAAAAATGTTTGGATTTATCAGATGATCAAAAACCCTAGGGGGCAAAGGCACTGTGTGGAAGAGTAAAAATAACATCCATTATTGCATTTGCCTAACTATGAAAAAAAAAAAAAAATAGAAACTGTTTCCTCTCTTCCCTTCTTTTATAACGACCATTGTTTAAAGAACTATAAAATAGGATATGTGGATTCAACACAAGCCATCCGATTTTTTCCGATTCATTTACACATCTAAGAGAATAAGAATTAATGTATTTTTCATAATATTGTCAATTCTTAAGTGAATGAACTACCTTATGAGATTAAAAATTAATGGCCTCCTTTCGTTAATTTATATTGTGATTTTTCTTTTCCGCAACTGCAAGAAGCAGATAACATTAAGTTTAACCCCTGGTGGTTCCTGTGCCCCCAACAAAAAATGAGATAAGGATGCCATTCTTATTGAATTGAGTGCCAAAAAAAAGGGTAGACATAGGTGCCATAAAGGAGTGCTGTGGGCCTGAAGATTATGACATAGAGATTTATTGAAGCTGAGTAGAATTGAGGGCTTACATTGTCAGGTTTAGGTAATATCTTGTTTTATTATTTTTACTGATACTGTTATTTTGGTGATGAAATTTCATCAGGTCCTTCATTTTTTGGGATTTATTTCCTGCCTTGTGTATTTGGTTGCTCATGATGCCTGGTGTGCCTGCAGATGGCATTCACCTTTTGAACCCAGGACATTAATAGTTATGTACTGAGATTGACTAGTGCAATTAGGACTCATATAAATAAAGGTTGATGCAAACAGTGCTCAGTGCTTTTTATTCCGTATCACTGTTCAATAAAATGCAGTGCTTCTTCATAAGTACAAAAAATAATTCATACTAGCCAGTGCATTGTGAGGAAGTTAAAAAGTCAATTAAATAATAATAAATATTCCAATAAACCAAGGATAAAATCGAAGAAGAATTACCTTTAACTTCATTCTCCAGTGCTCTCTCTCCCACTCTCATCTCTCCCCATCCTCCATCCTTCCAAGCATTCTCAGGAGGTCAGGGACCCGTGGTGAAAGCTTTGACTTCCATCCTGGTCACCATCCCTCAGTGTCCACCGAGACCAAGACCATCTTCACTACTCCTCAGTCCACCCTAGGAGTGCCTCTCACTCAGCTCATTTTGCAGAGCTTCACTGATTGCTTCAAAATCTTTTCACAATACTGGCTTCCCACCATTTATTTCCTTCTCTTTCACTGCTATTATTTCCTCGATTTATGTTCTTTTTAAACTCTTTCTCAATTCAATACTTTTTTTTTTATCTTGCTCAGGCTCTCTTTATACTGATGGGTGGAGATGCTTTCAATAATAACCCATTGAGTGTCAATGAGAAAACTGGGTAAACTGACCACGTTTGCATGTGAATGCGTGATCAGGCAATTTCCCTATTAACCTGCATAGTGTTACATTTTTTTTCTCGAAGTAACATTTAAAAAGCTTTGCATTTTTTGAAAAATTAGATTTTGATTAAATCTCATCTTTCTGCTGTAAAACATGCAAAACACTAAAAGTGTTGAAAGTATAATAATGACACAAATAATAATAATTAATAATAATAATACAGTGAACAGCACAGCGAATGTCACTTTCAGATTCATTAGAATCACTTTCGGTTTCACTGTCCATTTCAGTTTCACTGCCTGAAGACCTCGTCATTACTGCGGATGAGAGGCATTTCTTATGAGACACCATTATGAGGCTAGTAGAAGATGTGACACTCAGGACTAGCGCTTTTAGCTCTGTTTTTACAGCCTAAGTAATGCTCAGGTTTAATACTAAGGAGGTTAAATACATGGCTTCCACCCACAACCACCAAACCTGAGCTGTTGTGTTTTTTAAAAACAAGCCCACACTGCCACAGACCCCTTACTCTGTTCACCACACTGCTATGATGCTCAAGGTTATCTAGGAGTATACTTCTTCATCTAACTACACAGATTCCCTTCAAACCTTTTTGAAAATTGTCTTTGTTTTGTTTCTCTGGTTTTTGATCTCTGCACTCCTACTGAGTTAGATTTTGTCTAGTGATTGTTGGCTTTGGTTTCTGATGTTGTTCTCCTGGTTCTGATCCTCCTGGCTTTGATCCTGCTTTTTGACAATGTGTTTGTCTTTCAGCCACCCTCCTAAATCTTGTGCCTGATAGCATAACAAGTGGAGCAAAAAGAAAAGAAAAGAATTGGATTGTGCTTGTGCAGATCTAGTAAAGAAGCCATTGTAAGGTGTTCGGTTTAATAAAAGGTGTGATTTGAATGCAGGACAATTGTATTCTGTGTGTTTTTTTCTGGGATTTTGAGCTTGGTTGGATATGCCACCCATTTATAATAATCATGGGTGTCAAAGTTAATATGTCAATGCGATTCATTGTAAAAGGTATAACACATTATTTTCGATCTATGCCAGTGGTTTTCAAACTAAGAGTTACACTTCTGGTGAGGTTGACATTCTAAAAACATGAATTCTAGTTTTAAATTGTGTCTTTAAATTTCCTAGGTTTTAAATAAACATACAGGTAACTAAAAAATGTTCTTCAGTTGTGTGACCCACGGATGGTGTTCCAGCCACCTAACTCTGATACAGACAGATGCATACTAAAGTCTTGCACGCCTTTATTTAAGTGGAGAAGTTCTTTTCTTTTGCTCCCCAGCACCACAGTCCATAGATAGCAATAACAAATATACAGTCCCATCTTTCTTCTTGTCTCTTTTTCACTCTCTTTCTCTCCATTTTCTGTCTCCACTCCTCCTGGTAAGCTTTGCTCACCTCCTCCTGACTTTGGCTCCTCGAGTAGAGGCAGCTGGCACCTTTTATAGGGCACCCGAAAGTACTCCAGGTGCTCCATGACCTTCTTCCGGCATTACTTCTGGGTGCCCACAGAACCCAATAGGACTGCTCCAAACTACAGCTCCTAGCGTGAATTGCGGGAATCCGTGGTGCTGCAGCAACCCAAGGGGGCTACCCTCTAGCATCCAATTGAAGTTAATGCCCCAAACGTGCTCTCTCTCTCAGTCCTCCCACCCAGCTGGTGCCCCGGCTGGGTAATGGCTCTGGCCTTCCATCACAGTTGTTACATAAAAGTAATCCTATACCATTGTAGTTATACATGACAGTAGCACAGTACACAAACAGCTGCTAGGGTTTATTTATGCAAAGGAAAAACTAAAAGTTAAAAGTAGGCATTAAATGCATACTGTGGCTAAACACGAATCTCCACACTCATCTATGGTTTGATTCCACTGCTCCGTCTCATGATACTCCTGCTGTGACACTTCACTTTACAAATCAAGGTCTTTCAAAGCTCACATTTAACCTGGAAGCCTAAAGTCACTTCCACAGCTTGCATCAAGGCCACTGGATATCTGTGAAGAGAACGTCTCAGGTGAGTGCTCTCTTTCTTAACCTTGCCCACATGAGCAGGTCATACAGCATGTGTCTCTCTCTCTCTCGTTCCCTCTCAGGTGAATTTGTATTTGGTACCATTATTTTTAGAACAGTTTTAGACATTGGCAGAGTAAGGCAGAATAATAATTAATGAAGATGAATTTTAACAATTATTAATAATAAAATACATATATTTGTCATTTCATTTTAGTGTTATTAATATTAATCAACAGCTAAAGTTAGTGTTTCAGACAGAGTTGCTAATGTCTGGTAACCTTCATCCTTTGTTTGATAAATAAATACAGGAATTTAATAGAAGCTAATATAATTCAAAGCAGGATTGTGCTTAAATTTAAACTGAAACTTGACATTGATAATAATAATATTTAATTCTAACAAATGACTTTAAGCTATTTTCTAAACTTTTTGACCTGTACTAATATGTATCTTGAGTTAGTTTTCTGATTTATTTGATCTGGATTCATATATAACTGTTGTCATAGAAGGCACAGGTTGACTGGCACACAAACTGTGGTAGATGGTTTCTTACTCAGCCTGAAAGCCCTGTTAAAGGAAGGACATGGATGGACAGGTGCCCCGACCGGGTTGGTTAATGGTATCTTTCCTAGCCAAGAGGCCGTAATGGAAGGACAGAAGGAGACTGCTTCCTAGAGCCATATATTCCCCCTTTACACAGGGTGGTAGCATCTCTCTGGTGAAACTCCCATTTGTATCCCGTATGGCAAATTGGGAGCTGTAGTCCTGAGGGGCAGCCCTACTGGGGTATTTGAGTGCCACCAGGAGGAGCTGCTGGGGAACAATCCAACTACTTTGGAAAGCTTTCATCTGATCTGGAAGTGCTTCTGACATGCAGGGCTGTAGCACTGGAAGTATTCCTGAGTCTAGCATAAAAGAAGCTGCCTACTCTACGTCAGGGAGGCAGGTGGACAAGGCCTGCTTGTAGGAAAGTGGAGGTGGAAAAGAAGGGAAGGAAAGAAATGAAACAGAACTGAATTATGACTATTTTATATGGTGATAGAAACCTCTAGAAGGTTTTGTTTAGATTAAAAACATTCCTTGAACATGTGATTGTGTGGTTTGTTTGAGTCTTGGTGTTTTAGATGCAGGTGTGCCCCCTACAGGTCATACTATATAGTTTAAAGTGGATTAAAACCATGAAAATTTTAATCTTACTGATTTTTATTCAGTATCACACTATGCTACTGGCCTTACATTAAAAAATTACTCATTAAGAGATGTAGAGAACCACAGAAAAAAATCTCCGTAGTCAATTGTTAAAATCCCCAAATGCATCATTAGAGACAGGGGTGTTGTGCCTAGCTAGAGTTCTGTACTTAACAAGTTAAGACTGAAAGAAAATGGAGATAGTTCAAAATAATTTAGATATTGTGTGATATTTGATCACATATGTCTCAATAGTCTGCTGCAGTTAAGCATTTGCTTTGGTTAACAGTTTATTATATAAAATCATGCAGTGTTACTACTGTTAGCTGTAACCAAGATCTAAGATCATGCCCCACTTCATTGTTCTGACCAGATGTACAACATTTTGGGGGCCAATGACTTAAAGTTTGAGAATCCTTGATTTCATCTATTCTGTTAATTGTGGTTCAAAAAGATGAAATTTCTGATGGTTACTTTCAATTTAAAACACTTCCAGATAGGTCAAAGAACAAATTTATCAATATTTGTAAAGTTAGTGCGGACAAATTTAAATATCACAGATGTACATGCTTGGCTTATCACTTAAGAGAGAAACATGCATAATGCCACTGTTAAAAACTAACGTTAGACAGCAAAAACTGTAGCAACCTACAGTCCATACAGTGTACAACTCATGTCCATGAATGAAACAAAACTTAAAGCATTAACCACTACTAGAAAATAAATTGCATCAGACTGGGGAGCTTTAAAAAAGATTGAAGATACAGGGCTTAGAGACATCATTCAGCAAGATCTGACAATTCTTACACATTACCTTCCTATGTGACCATTTTGTCACATATGAAGGATTAACAGTATATGAAAGACACCAGTCTTTGCAGTTTGAGAAGCTAAGAAGTTGTACAGTAATCACATTCACAGACTACTACTGGAAATAGTTTAACCACCTTGGTTAAGCATGTGATTTTTAATTGTTGAACATTTTAAAAAATTCACAGCCCTTATGTATGCTGTATATCAGGGGTCATTCAGGAAAAAAAGATTAATTTGTAATTATTATTTATTAATTAACTAATTTTTTTCAGTAAATCCATTTTTGCTCAATCATGAGCTGTTTCTAATCTGCATTCTTTTTGTTTGTGCAGTCAGCTGCACTTATAACAACAACAACAACATTTATTTATATAGCACATTTTCATACAAATAATGTAGCTCAAAGTGCTTTACATGATGAAGAAAGAGCAAAAAGATAAAGTAAGAATTAAAATCAGAGAACACTAATTAACATAGAATAAAAGTAAGGTCCGATGGCCAGGGAGGACAGAAAAAATAAAAAAAAACTCCAGATGGCTGGAGAAAAAATAAAATCTGCAGGCGTTTCAGGCCATGAGACCACCCAGCCCCCTCTAGGCATTCTACCTAACATAAATTATCAGTCCTCATGGTATTCAGGGTTCTCATGGAAGGACTTGATGATGACGGTCATGTGGACTTCTGGCTTAATTTATCAAAGTAGGGACATCATGGTGCTTTGATTAGGTGGTGGTGGTGCAGGCTGCCACCACAGAAAACCAGAAAAAGAACAGAAGAGACAGTAGGGGTTAGTACGGATTTTGGCGCCACCATGAATAGTAATGATAATTAATTGAATATGCAGAGCATCAGGATTAAATTAAAATGAAGTTATGAGAAAGCCAAGTTAAAGTAATGTGTTTTTAGCAGTTTTTTAAAGTGCTCCACTGTATTAGCCTGGCAAATTCATATGGGCAGGCTATTCCAGATTTTAGGTGCATAACAGCAGAAGGCCGCCTCACCACGTCTTTTAAGTTTAGCTCTTGGAATTCTAAGCAGACACTCATTTCATACAGAGCAACATGATGCCCTGCTGGCCTGCTCTAGCCTGTAGAAGTTTAGGTTTATGCTGTATGCATCTCTGCCCCTTGTAAGAGAAACAAAGGACATTGATAAAGAGTTTGGGATACCAGCCTGGTAACACTGTATAACTGGATTGCAAAAAAAAAGAAAACACACAAAAATTACACATACTCCTTTCCAGATATGAGTTCAGGACTGAACTGGCAAAGACGGCAGAATTTCCAGTTTTCAGTCCTTATGGCAGGAGGAGGCATCTCCAAGTGGACGAACACCGGAAGTGACATCAACGACGTTATAGTCACCAATCATCCAGTCTGCAGAGGGAGAGAGAGAGAAAGGTTTTAGGGCATAGCACTAACCCCTGGTAAGGTTTTAGAAATACAATCACTAGAGCCCTTCAGCTGTCCCCTGTGCAGACGTACATGACAGGACCAGTAGGTTCTGGTTCAGTAACATGACAAGGTGTTCGACACTATCACTGCTTTGGCTCAACAAGGCACTGAAACCAGGCACGGGCCTGCTGCTTGGTTTTTGGATGGAGCCATTTCATCATGGATCAAGTTTAGCACATTGGCTTTACCATGTCCCTGCTCACCAATTACCTTAAATATTTATATATACCCAAATATTTTTTCAGGTTGATCCAAACCTGATGCACACCTGTCATACAAGATGACTTCATCCAGGTAGCCGGCACTTATAGGTATTGTGGGGTTGCCCATGGAACCCAAATAGGAGGATTCAATACTGCCAATGGTTACTAGAGGTACTGAACACTGTCTTCTTAGTGTTTAAGGAATTTGCTAGGAATTTCTTAGTACCCTTTTGTCGTTGTGTTTGCACATGTTCCATATTCTCTTTTAAAACAGGTCTAATTTCTTCAAATCTATCATGTAGTTGTGTAAAATATTCTAGAATATTGGTGGAGGGGAGTGTCTCCTTCTCCCAACCCTCTTTTAGAATCTACACTTAATCCACGGTGTTGTCGTCCATGCAATAACTTAAATGGGGAAAAGTCTGTGGAGGCTTGTAGGACCTCTTGGTATGCAAATAACATGAGGGGGAGTACCTGATCACAGTTCTACCCATCCTTGCAGACCACCTTGTGCAGCATCTGTTTGAGCATTTGATTAAAGCACTCTACTGAAACCATCAGTTTAACTCTTAAACTGCCACATACTTGGGGGGTTAATGCACCCCTGGACGCCAAATAGTTTTTTGCTGCACTATTTAAGTAAACATCACAATTCACAAAGAAAAAGGGAAATTTTAATGGAACACATTTTTTTTCATTGCAAAGAGCATCACAATTACTGTAACACTGATCATTTTACACACTGCCAATGAACTGTAAAAACTATTAAAAAATCTACTGGAACAATATGTACTAGGTGCCACTAACGCCACTGATGAAATTCAGTAAATCACCAAGCCAACTGCGCTTGAACTGGCTGCACACAAGAGGTAAACACTGATGCTTGCAGGCTAGTCTAGTGCAGTGGCTGAATCCCAAGGACAGTGATGCTGCAGTGCTGCAGGGGGCGGCAGTGGTCATGAACTGGCTGCTCAACGAATGTACGGCACTGACTGATCAGCTCTGGTGTAATGGCAAATTGCACTGGAAAACGACTATAGCTGCTTGTGGCGTTCAATAAATGTATGTCGCCGAATATACTCAGCTCTGGCATGCTGGCAAATTGCATCGGAAACCAACTTTAGCCAGTTGCAGGGTTCAATGAATGTACGACGCCGAATATATTCAGCTCCGGCGTGCTGCCAAATTGCACTGGGAACCGACTTTAGCCGGCTGCGGTGTTCAACGGATGTATGTTGCCGAATATACTCGGCTCCGGCATGCTGGCAGATTACATTGGGAACTGACTATAGCAGGTTCTGGTGGTTTAAGGGTTAAGGATGATACACACTGAGGTTTTTGAATGCTTAATGCTGAGTAATTTGGCAACCTCCCTGAATGTCTTTGAGGTATTTATCGCCACAAGCAGAGGGTTTAAGGGTTCTTACAATATATACCCCTTTGTGCTCAAACAGGATATCGATGAATGGGATTAAGATTAAAGAAGCATGGTCCTTCCATGGAATCTGCTGTAGTTGACATTCCAGGCAGAAATCCTGCCAATAAAACCGGAGCTTAAGATGCTCAAATGTCTTATTGGTTCCCAAATGGGCACCTAAGAGGTGGGCATGTGCTAATTTGCAAACCCACCGCCGGTAAGTTCATAGAACTAATATAAGTGACCTCACCTCACCCACGTGCTCAGAAACATTATATAATATATCATTATTAAGCACAAAGTGAGGATCAAGTGGCAAAGGATATGAAGTTCATTGTCCATCTATCAGAACAACCCAATTCGTGGCAAACTTCAAGGAATTATTGTTCCATTATTTTCTTTTAAAGGTAGCTGGTGTTTTCTGAAGTTAAAAATATAAATCTGAGAGTGGGTCCAAAGCTACCTCAGTGGGCAGAGTGACAGCGCTTGACAATCCACCATTCATCACTGTGAAGACGTCCATGTGAGTCAGCGTTGCATCGCCCATGTCATACTGTGTAGTCATATTACCCTGCTCATCTGCCAGCTGACAGCACAGTGTGGAGACAACTTGGGACTGGTTCTGACCATCTATTACAAGACCAGTGTTTCAGATGGGGTGGTTAGTGCTTCTCTGCATTTACTTTGTGACTAGTCTCACCCTAGTATCAGCATAAGATGGGCTATGTAACACCATCACACTGATCTTCCAAATTACCCCTTGATTTGTAACTATACACGAGGCAGCATGTAACATTGCGCAAGAACTGAAATACTTCTGCTGAGTCTATGAGTGTTTTCACCTTATGAACATTTACAGTATAACCACCAACCCAATGTAACCAAGGGACAGAGGATTGGCAGTGAAACAATACCTGTCAACCTCACACCCCCATGCAGTTGATGAGCTCACCAAAGCATGAACAATAGTTGGGGAGGGACATATGTTCCTTCTTTGGTTCTTCTGATGACTCCGTCTTGTAGTGGGTAGGCTTAGGGATGGTGAAACATAGTCTGGGACTTGTGGCGATCAACAGGCTGTTCTGAGTACTCAGATTGTGAGATCACCCGGTGCTGCACAAGGCATGCAATAAGTTCATTGGTGGATTTATATTCCAGCCACTAGACCGGCTGGGTGCGGCAATTGGGGAGGACATTCAAAAGGAGGTAACAAGTTATTATTTCAACCATCCTTTTTAGACTATGGGCCTCTGATCATAGCCAACTCCCAACTCTGCCCCAGAGTTCAAATACTTAGGAATGTGTTGGCCACTCTGGGTCATATTTTTACTCCCTACAAGCCCTTGTCTGCTAGTTTGGACAAATACCATACCTCAACAGCAACTAGGCTTTTAGTTGATTGCAATCCTGCTCATCAAGGTTGTAATAAGCCCATTGAGCTGGTTCCCTCAAGAATGGTGCCAGTATGTACAACCACTCCATACACTCCCAGTGATGACAGCTATCTGTATGCTAAAATACTAGAAAATAAGTCTCAATATCATCATCATTATGTAATGGCAACAATACATAGTATGGAAACATTACTTGTTCCTGCTGGATGGCAACAAGTGTTTGATTATGTACCCCGGCAAACTAGTTCATTGTTTTCCAACCTGGACCTTTAGTGCCCAGAGATCTGATTTCATAGCCTGAAAAAGGTCTACCATGTCCCGTTTCTCCATCATTATAGTAACAAATCCTGTCAAATACACCACTGTAAGAGAAATAAAGGACAACGATAGAGAGTTTGGGGTACCAGCCCAGTAAAACCATATAATTGGATTTGAAAACAAAATGAAAACACAGAATATTTTCAGAGATGCTATTCCAGATGTGGATTCAGAACTGAACCACCAAAGATGGCAGAGGTTCCAGTTTTCAGTCCTCCTGGCAGGAAGTGGTGTTATAGCTGTCAATCATCTGGTGCTGCAGATGGAGGAAGAAAGAAATGCATTAAGACACAGCATCAACCTCTGGTGCAACTGTAGAATTACAGTCACTAGAGCCCTTCTGCTGTTCCATATGCATACATGCCTGACACCACATATTTAGCCAGCGCATATTTAATTCTCTTGATAATGTCCATGTGGAAACAACTGTTTGAGATCCAAAATCATCATATGGATTTGACAAGAAGAATTTACATGTTACCTCTGAATTATATAATACATGATCTTGACAGTTGACGCAGCCATGAAGAAAGGGAATCTTTTGTGTAAGAAGTTGTAAAGATGAACTTAAAGCTTCCTTTTCTGTCCCTTAAGCAGAAAGATATTTATTGCCCTTTAGTTATTACTTAGTTTTTCCCCTTTCTGGTTATGCTTCTTAGCAAGCACTTTTTATAGTGTGTTGTCATCAATATAAGAGACAAGATCTTTACTCATAGGTCTGCTGTGGATATTCTGAAAAGTAAATTGGGACTGGAGACTCAGACCCCAATATGTAGAAATGGGTCATGTTTTTCAGAAGGAAAACTCTATGAATACATTGAAATAAATGCATTCAGTACAGTTGTTTTAAAACCATGCTTCATTTCTTGCCTTGGTATTTGCAAAGTCACAAGCTCACTGGTGCCAGAGAACACATAAAAATCACTGATGAGATGACTGGTTGATGAGGTTAGATAATGTTATATTTTACTGTATCTTGTGATACCCCTTAAATGCAAAGTAATTTTAATTCCCTTTATAACTCAATGACTCTTTAGAAAAGTGCTTGTGAATACTGACCCGATGAAAGGTGCTAGATTAAAATAAAGCACTTTATGTTCAAAATATATTTGTGGCACATGTATAAGGAATGACAATACTGTTAACTCACCAATGTAACTGAATTCTTAATGCCTCTTTTCCTGATTTTCTTGAGTCCATGCCATTTTATAAAGCTGTGCTACCCTCTCCACTTAAGTGCATAAGATTAAAGTGCCTGCTGAATTCACTACTTTAATGAAAATCTTACATAATCCCTTGAATCACACTGTGTAAAGCTATGTTTTAATTGCCAGTCCACACTGGCCTGCTACATTTAGTGCAAAGTCCTCCATAATCCTCAAGCTTATTCCCAGATTTCACTGTCTCTTGTCGGCACTTGTCTCGTATTCATTTCTAGTCTTTGAAATGCTATGCATTTATTAACATTATGAGTCATAATTCACCAAATGGTCAACTTATCATGTTTTGCTTTGGTTAAAGTCTGAGGTCAGACCTGCTGTTGATGCATTAATCTAAAATTTATTGACATTATAAGAGCTTGATGTGAGAGTGATAAAGGGGCCTAGCATGCAGGTTTAAAGCAGCTGCTCCAGCACTGGTTAGGAAAGCGTGTTAAACATACAAGTACTAACAGACCATTGAACATCCACATTAAATTGGTTAATCAGGTCATAGCTAAGTATACTGTATATACAGTCATATGAAAAGGTTTGGGAACCTGTTAATTCATTGAATTTTTGTTTATCATTGGCTGAGCTTTCAAAGTAGCAACTTTCTTTTAATATATGAAATGCCTTATAGAAACAGTAGTATTTCAGCAGTGACATTAGGTTTATTGGATTAACAGAAAATATGCAATATGTATCAAACCAAAATTAGACTGGTGCATAAATTTGGGCACCCCAACAGATATATTACATCAATACTTAGTTGAACCTCCTTTTGCAAATATAATAGCCTCTAGACACCTCCTATAGCCTTTGTTGAGTGTCTGGATTCTGGATGGAGGTATTTTTGACCATTCTTCCATACAAAATCTCTCCAGTTCAGTTAAATTTGATGGCTGGTGAGCATGGACAGCCTGCTTCAAATCATCCCATAGTTTTTCAATAATATTCAAGTCATGGTACTGTGACGGCCATTCCAGAACATTGTACTTCTCCCTCTGCATGAATGCCTTTGTAGATTTCAAACTGTGTTTTGGGTCATTGTCTTGTTGAAATATCCAACCCCTGAGTAACTTCAACTTTGTGACTTATGCTTGAACATTACCCTGAAGAATTTGTTGATATTGGGTTGAATTCATCTGACCCTCGACTTTAACAAGGGCCCCAGTCCCTGAACTAGCGACACAGCCCCATAAGCATGATGAAACCTCCAACCAAATTTGACAGTAGGTAGTAGGTGTTTTTCTTGGAATGCACTGTTCTTCTTCCGCCATGCAAAGCGCTTTTTGTTATGACCAAATAACTCAATGTTTGTCTCATCAGTCCAAAGCACTTTGTTCCAAAATTAATCTGGGTTGTCTATGTGAGCATTTGCATACAAGAAACGACTCTGTTTGTGTTGTGAGTGCAGAAAGGATTTCTTTCTCATCAACCTGCCAGATAGATGTTCTTTGTGCAAATTGCGCTGAATTGTAGAACAATGTACAGATACACCATTTGCAGCAGGATTTTTCCTTTTAGCTCTTTGGAGGTGATCTGTGGGTTGTCTGTAACCATTCTCACAATCCTGCGCATATGCCACTCCTGCATTTTTTTTGGCTTGCCAGACCTGGGTTTAACTGCAACTGTGCCTGTTGCCTTCCATTTCCTGATTACATTCCTTATAGTTGAAACTGACAGTTTAAACCTCTGAGATATTTTTTGTAGCCTTCCCCTAAACCATGATACTGAACAATCTTTGTTTTCAGATATTGTGAGAGTTGCTTTGAGTATCCCATACTGTCACTCTTCAGAGGAGAGTCAAACGGAAGCACAATTGCAATTGACCACCTTAAATGCATTTTCTCATTATTGGACACACATGTCTATGAAGTTCAAGGCTTAACGAGCTAATCCAACCAATTTGGTGCTGCAAGTAATTAGTATTGAGCAGTTACATGCATTCGAATCAACAAAATTACAAGGGGACCCAAATTTTTGCACAACCAGTTTTTCACATTTGATTTAATGTCATACAACTAAATACTGCTTCACTAAAAATCTTTGTTCAGAAAACACCCCAGTACTCAGATGTTCCTAGGGAATGAAAGTCATACCACTGTTATCTTTTTTGTTGAAAGTAAATTATGCAGGCTGAGAGGGGTTCCCAAACTTTTTCATATGACTGTATATGGCACAGAACTCACCATGAAAGATAATTAAATATTGAACCTATTGAATTTGATAGTTTTGAAAGCATGTCTCAATAATATGCACTCCCAGTTGTCAATTTAGAGCAGCAGCAAACATTTTCCCTTCCTTTATTTTTGTCTGTATATGTATTTATATGAACGTTTTTGTAACGTTGCGACCCATCTATTTGGAAGGAAGTAATAATTTAACAGAAGCTTTCTTGCACATGCCATATCGTCTTACCTCTGAGACCTTCTTTTGCTATTACTGATCTTTGTATATATAAAATAACTCTGACATCGTCTTAGGCCGTGACTGTAAAGATTCTGAAGATGTACAAACCAAAATATTTATTGAATATATTTTTCATAATAATAATACTGCGGTGGGTTGGCACCCTGCCCAGGATTGGTTCCTGCCTTGTGCCCTGTGTTGGCTGGGATTGGCTCCAGCAGACCCCCGGGAACCTGTGTTTGGATTCAGCGGGTTGGAAAATGGATGGATAGATGGATAATAATAATAATAATACTTCAATGCATTCATATATGCATTCATAAGTTCATACTCTGTATTTGGAATACCCATCATTAGAAAGGCTCATATTTATA
The DNA here is from genome assembly GCF_016835505.1 of Polypterus senegalus. Classification (NCBI taxonomy): domain Eukaryota; kingdom Metazoa; phylum Chordata; class Cladistia; order Polypteriformes; family Polypteridae; genus Polypterus; species Polypterus senegalus. The sequence goes on along the minus strand of NC_053155.1, from coordinate 179,872,198 downwards.
AATATGCACATTTCGCATATTTAATTTAAAGCATGAAATGCATGATATTGGACATTGTGCATAATAAAAAGTGGTACTAAAGTGAAAGAATGTGTCACAGGGATCAGAGTGAATAGCAATTACAAAACAAAGTGTCACAGCATGAGTGAAAACAGGCTTTAAGAACAAGATAGGTGTCAAAGGATGTTGAAGAAGTCTCCAAACAACAGAGTGACTGGAATTCCAGCAGCTTGCCTGAGGCATGGCAAAAAATTCAGACATCACACTGAATTGATGTTTTCTGATGGATCTTAAGGAAAAAAATGATGCCAAGAAATGCAATGAGGCAGACACTAGAAAATGAGGTGGCAAATGTACTGCTTTCAGCATTTAAATATATGGGATGCCCAAAGCAAACATTATAAATTGCTTGATAAAGTACAGCCTTGTAGTAAACAAGCTGATCAATTTGTGACTGAGCTATGACTGCTCATAAAACTGTAGTTTTATTTAAAGTTGGTTAAAGACTATGGTCAAGATCAGGCTCTAAGATAATGCTGGAAAAAGCAATTAGCATTGCTAGTTGTCACAAACAGCATGTCTATCAAATAATCCAAATCCAAGCACCTTAGATAGTCCACAAAGCACACAAGCACAATAATATACCAAGCAGAAAATTGCAACACTTGCCATTAAGCTGGACTTGAAGAATAAAGCAGAAGAGGTTAATGTCAATATATTTCTTTTTTTATATTGTTCAGTTGAAAATAAATTTGTAATATATCCCACATATTTGGAATGGTCAGTTCATACTGCCTGTTAAAAGTGATCCAAAATTAAAATACAAGCAAAAATACAGTGAATTATTATAGAATTGTACTTTCCAGATATTCTTCTGCCCTTAGTCCAAATTACAAATGAATTTTATCTCTTTCCTTCTGTTATATGTTTGCTATAATATTAAGGTTAATGTCACTGTCTCTGTAAAACACTTTTAAAGGATTCATTCACATGTGCAGGCTAAGTCTGGCACACAGGGGCTAGTCTATCTGCATTTAGAAAACCATTACTTTAGCAGTTTGCAGAATGAACAAACTGCAGTGTAGGCATTGAGCTATTCTTGTATATTTTTAGAGGTGGGGTTGAGTCCTACCATTTCCTTGTTTGGAGACCAGAGAGAGCCTGCACGTGGAGACACTTTGAAGCCGGTGGACGGAAGAATATGTCATCCGTCCAGAAATGGCCTTCCTGCACAGCAGATGAAAGATGGCAGACTGCATAGATCAAGATTCCCACCTTGATAAAGTTTGTCATAGGCTTCCCGTCTGTAATGCCACGTAAACTGTCATTAAAGAAAGCTAAGTATATATCTCTAATGTGATTTATAAACGCCGTAATCACTATGGGAGGAATATTGCCTTTTAATATCATAGCTCTATATTTTCGGTTACTTAAAATGCCACAATTGAAAAGAACTTATTCCAACAAGGGAGCTTTTGCTTCTAAAGGAAACACCTTCCCAATCACCAAACCTACATTTTCACCAGAATCATGTTATTTCCTAGTAAGTGGACCATCTACCTTGATCCTACTATAAAACCTCTAGTCAAACAGCACAGCAGCACTCTCCAGAAGAGCTGTTAATCATGAAGCAATCAAAAATAATTGTTAGGGACAGGAATACGGAGCTAAATGAAAAAATGACATGCTAGCTAAGGTGGAATAACCAACAAAGATAAGCTACGTAAATGTACAACCACCTACTAATATTTGATGACACTGCATACAAGGTAGTTGGAGCTTCAGTTGTTATACTGTAGTTGCCACATTAGGTTGACCACTGGGCCATCAAGTTTACACTTACATCATCCGAAATAACAACAGCCAACAGAGAATTTGGACACAACTGATTTAACAACCACATTTTGACATAATATTAAGTAAAGATGATTTTCAACAGAAAAGTTATTATTTAGTGCAGTAAAAGTAAGCTCTAGCCCCTGTGACTCTGATTTGCAGTATCTGGGTTCAGAATGGGATGTTATGTAGAATGTAAACCATTTCACGTTCTTGATGAAATTATGGCAATTTTGTGTAACATTTTGATATAATGAGAGATCAAAGAAGAAGTGATAACAAACCTGTTTGCTATGCACTACTTACGGGACACACTTTGGGCCACCTGGAGGTAGTAGTAAAGGAGAGAATTAAAATAAAACTAAATGCCATTATGAACAATAATGTGACTGTATTTATTTATCTATCCATTTATATACTGTATATATACTTGGGAGCTTCTCTTGCCAACCCCTTCCCTGCCCGCCAGCACTACACGCCGTTGTGAAGAGGTGGGGCTGAACACACCCCAAAGAGACGTGGTCACTCCTCTGAAACCCCTCTTAAATGGTGAAATAATGGGAAACAAATAGTTTTTTTACCTCCTCTTTGCTCGATCAGCGCTGGCTTGCTGCTGCTGCTGTGCCGCATGATCTGCATTTGGTGCAACGCTTCGAACGTTTAAAAGCAAGTACAGCACCTGTCCTTTTGTCTCACTGCCTTGTCCACCAAACACCCTCAAACACTATGCGATCTCTTTTTGCTGTTCCATTATTTCACCGAGTAATATTTTTCGTTTGTTTGCGCTAATGCGATCTTTACTCTTATTTTTTTGAGACTTGAGATTGTAAAGGAGAGCTTTGTAGCTATGAAATACTTCTTCTCAAAGTTTCTGTACAGCTACAACCATCCCTTGTGGTAGTTACTATGAAGGGTAGTCAATAAATTCTTAATCTGTAATCCGGGGGTAGATGCTGTAATTGCAAGCAATTGGCTAATGTAGGCTGTGTACAAAAGTCTAACCTCTTTATCTAATGTGTCAAGCGTTTCATTATTTGGTAAATATTAAGGGGCTAAAAGAAGTGTATGTGTATTTCATCAAATACAAAAAACGTGTAAACTTTTAACTAAAAAACCAATATTAAATTTTGTCACCTGTCAAATATTGGCACCTGAAACATTACAGATGTAACAGTAATTGCATGGTGATCCAGTACATAGCCACAGTTTTGTTCTCATCTGAAACATTTCTAATTTAATATGCAATGAAAGATCTCCAAATCTATTTTCTTGTTATTGTTAAAAATCTATAAAAAATGTATATGCAAATGTTGTACTCCTTGACTTGAAGACACTGTTTATAGGATTGAGGCATGCAGTCACATTGGATTATATTTTCAAAGTCAGAATTGTATCATGTGGTCATATTGTAGATATTAGTCACAGCAGTAGGACACTGCATTTACAAAGTACCATCTACTTTATCCAGTTCAGGGTTGTTGGGTCTAGAGTCCATTTCAAGACAAGAACCAGCATTGGCAGAAGCAACACATACTTGTAGAGTGTATGTTCAAAGAAAAGTTTACTTTGTAGACATCATCATTCTGAAAGTCATTGCTAACATTTCCATACTTAACTACTTTTACATGGAGGGCAATAAATGTCTTTCAGGATTAACACCTTGGAAGCCAAAGTCAAAGTAAAAGAAAAAGGCACATATGGAAAGGAAAGCAGTATGAGTAATTTAAAGTATCAGACAAAACCATAAAGGGAAAATGAAAAAACATAACTGACTGTACTAACTCCAGCACTCAATTTCCTATTTCCCATACTTTCCTTACATTACTCTATCCTTTATTCTTTTTTCAATTGGGCCTATGTCCTGACTCACTTCATAACTCTAAGTTCAACTGACTAAAGTGGAAGACGCATGTTATACTTTAGTCTTTAGTCCCTGCTGGGCAGTGTTTGAAGTTGAAGCAAGTTACTGGCTCTGCACTTTTATTGCAGTACAGTAAATTTCAATACATCAACATTTGATCGAATTAGGTGGTGCCTTCTTGAAGATTCTTGGAAAGTGTTGCTGATGCTTAGAGATCTGAAGGTGCTTTTGCTGGATAAACCATCTGTAACCGGCGAAACATCAATCCTGCATTGTGCCGACCTCACCCCCGCGTCTCGTAGGAGCAACACCGCTGATGACCTCTGTGGATTTCAGCTATGCAGGCGGGGGTTTAAGGCCAGAGCACCTCCATCAGCACAGGCGAGCATCCTATCTCAGAACCGGTTTGACCCTCTCCGCGTCCCCAGTTCGCCTTCAGCCCCTGGTGATGTAATAGTGGTAGGTGATTCTATTGTTAGAAACCTTAATGTCGCATGCCCTAATGGAAAATTGTTTGTTTCTTGTTTTCCCGGTGCTCGTGTCCGAGATGTGATGAGACGTGCGCTAGCAGTCTACGAGAAGCACAAGGAGAGGGCAGTTGGAGCAATAGTTTTGCATGCCAGCGTAAACAATTTAAGGCACCGACAATCAGAAATCCTCAAGGCTGACTTCGCAGCTTTGATTAAAGACATGAAGGAAAGGACCCCATCGGCAAAGATCTTCATTTCGGGTCCACTACCTCTCGTCAGATGATCCAACGAGTACTACAGTCGTCTGCTAGGATTGAACAACTGGCTACAGGGTTTCTGCAAGAAGAAGGATGTCGGTTTCATCAACAATTGGAATCTCTTTATGGAAAGGCCGCATTTCTTCAAGCGTGATGGCCTGTATCCGAACAGTTTCGGCTCCCGGGTACTCTCTGAAAACAAAGGTAATTCGTTTATCTTGACTATCTATCTCTGCTCTTAACCCCTTCCGAAATAATACTGTTGTGCTAGGACATGATAAGTGTTTAATAGAATCTTCCGTTAAAGTGCACAACATTAATACTGTAATAAGCAATCTCAATGCACGTAGAAAATCTAGGAAATACGGCATAAACTCCAATAATCTAATTAAAATACTATTTTAGAGGAACAATGTATTAAAACTATAAAACAGATCACAGATTAAACAAAAATACACACGAGCGCTAATAAAATAATTTAGTTCCTATTCCAAATATCAATAAGCACATAGTATTCATCTCTGCACCTCCAAACATTAAATATGGCACTATTAAATGTTAGAGCTTTAACTAACAAAACGTTTTTTATCAACGATCTTATTAGTGATAAAAAATAGATTTATTGCACTAAGTGAAACGTGGCTTAATTCAGATGCGCGCTGTTTTAATCGAATCTGCCTCCGGATTACAGTTTTACTCGTGCAGACCGCCAGGGAAAAAGGGGGATTGGCTAACATTTACTGAGCCGATTAAAATGTAAAGATGTCAGTTTTGGTAAGTTCAAGTCCTTTGAGTATCTCGCCGTTGTTATCATGGAGATTCTCAAGTTCTAGTACTATCCGTGTATAGACCTCCTAAATATAACGTCTTTTTGAGGAATTCTCTGACTTAATGTCAATTTTAATTACTAACTATGACACACTCCTAATAGTTGGCGACTTTAATTTTCATATAGATAATCAGTGTGATCTAAAAGTAAAAGAATTTATGAACCTCCTGGATTCTTTTGATTTGAGACAACTCATAAATCAGCCTACACATAAAGCAGGTCATACGTTAGACTTAGTGATTACTAAAGGACTGAAAGTTGACATAAAACAGATCATTGATATTGGTCTATCAGACCATTTTCTTCTACTTTTAATATAGAAATAATGATAAAAACACTCATGAGAAGCATATTGTTAAAAACGCTTCTTTGACTCGGCAGCAGCTTTAAAACTTACAAACATTTAAGCAATCAGTCCGTTTATAGTGCCAGCTATAATAGCGAGAATAATGTAAATAGTAAGGTGGAAAGATTTAATACTAAAGTGAGAGCTGCTGTTGACATAGTTGCACCTGAAAAGACAGTGAAAAAATCTTCTAGCATTGTTATACCATGGAAGACCCAAAGAGTGTCTGAGTTAAAGAGAACATGCCAGAGCTGAGCGTCAATGGAGGAAGACTAAACTTACTATCCACCATGAAATATTAAAAGTCAAAATAACAGAATACAATAACACTGTCCGTCTTGAGAGCTGCTATTTCTCTAAGATTATAAATAACAATGCTAGTAATCCCAGAGTCTTATTTTCTACAATTGATGCCTACTAAACCCAGGTAACTCAAAGGAATGCCTCCTAAGTACTTCCAGTGAAACCTGTGAGGCTATCGCTGTATTTTCAATCAAAAATTAATGATATTAGAAATAACATAGTATATCCCTCCAACACTAAGGATCCTCCTAAACCCCAGCATCCTGTTATAAACAAATTAAACTCTTTCACTAGGATAGATTTACCTGATTTACAAAAATAATATCTCAATTAAAACCCTCCACCTGTCCTTGACCCAATACCAACAAGGTTTTTCAAAGAAGTATCAGGCTGTTAATTGATAATGTTTGACATAGTAAATTCGTCATTAGATATGGGGTCTTCCCAGACTGTCTTAAGACTGCTGTAGTTAAACCCCTACTTAAGAAACATAATCTTGACCCCTGCTCTTGAAAATTTTAGACCCATCTCTAACCTGCCTTCTTAAGTAAAGTTCTGAGAAGGCAGTCATTATGCAGTTAAATGACCACCTAAATAAACATGCTATTCTTGATAAATTTCAGTCGGTTTTAGAACAAATCACAGCACAGAAACTGCACTCGTTAAAGTAGTAAATGATTTGCGGTGAATGCAGACAGAGGCCATTTATCTGTTCTCATCCTCTTAGATCTGAGTGCTGCATTTGACACCATTGATCACAATATTCTTAGAAATCGCCTTAGTCAAAGGATGGGCCTCTCTGGAGGTGTCTTAAATTGGTTTGAAACCTACATGACAGGGAGAAAATTATTTGTTAGTTGTGTAATTACAACTCAAGACACATGATATCCAATATGGTGTTCCACAAGGCTCTATCCTGGGTCAGCTGCTATTCTCAATCTACATGCTTCCGTTAGGTCAGATTATCTCAGGGCACAACGTGAGCTACCACAGCTATGCTGATGACACACAGCTGTACTTATCAATACCACCTGATGACCCCGATTCTCTTGATTCACTAACACAATGTCTGACTTGTATCTCAGAATGGATGAATAGTAACTTTATCAAGTTAAATAAAGAGAAAACTGAAATCTTAGTGATTGGCAATAATGGATACAATAAGGCTATTAGAAATAAACTGGATACATTAGGATTAAAAGTCAAGATGGAGGTAAAAAGCTTAGGGGTAATTGTTGACTGTAATCTGAATTTTAAATCGCATATTAATCAGATCACTAGGACAGCATTTTTCACTTAAGAAACATAGTAAAGTTAGACCTCTTATATCACTGAGAAGAAATTAGTTCACGCATTTGTTTTCAGTCGACTAGATTACTGTAACGCACTCCTCTCAGGACTACCCAAAAAAGACATACAGTAAATCGTTTGCAACTAGTGCAGAATGCAGCTGCTAGAATCCTAACTAGGAAAAGAAAATCTGAACACATTTCTCCAGTCTTGATGTCTCCTTAGAATTCCAAGAACAAAGCTTAAAAGAAGTGGTGAGGCGGCCTTCTGCTGCTATGCACCTAAAATCTGGAATAGCCTGCCAATAGGAATTCTCCAGGCTAGTACAGTAGAGCACTTTAAAAACACTACTGAAAACACATTACTTTAACATTTAACAATTTAACTTAATTTAACTTAATCCTGATACTCTGTATGTTCAATTCTTCATAATAACTATTCATGTTGGCTCTAAAATCCATACTAACCCCTACTCTCTCTTCTGTTTCTGTATCCGGTTTCTTTGTGGTGGTGGCCTGCACCACCTCCACCTACTCAAAGCTTCATGATGCTCCAACAATGATGGATGGATTAAAAGGCAGAAGTCTACGTGACCAGCATCATCAAGTCCTTCTGTGAGAACCCTAAATCCAAAGAGGACTGTTTTAGGTAGAATGCCCAGAGGGGACTGGGCACTCTAATGGTCTGGAATCCCTACAGATTTTATTTTTTTCTCCAGCCATGTGGAGTTTTTTTTGTTTTTTTTTGTCCCCCCTGGCCATTGGACCTTACTCTTATTCTATGTTAATTAATGTTGACTTATTTTGTTTTCTTATTGTGTCTTTTATTTTTCTATTCTTTATTATGTAAAGAACTTTGAGCTACTGTTTGTATGAAAATGTGCTATATAAATAAATGTCGTTGTTGTTGATACTCAATGTTGAAATTAGAGGAGGTGCTGGTGTTTACCAGTTGATGTTAAACACTGCTGGTGGCGCATTCCTTGAGACTATTCTTGGTTTGGACATGTGCTTTGAAAGGCACTGTAAACATTCTCCCAAAACATTACATAATGGGCCCAGTTGTTCTTGCAGTTATAAGCACAGCGGTCATGGTGATGTTGTAGGCTGAAGCTTAAGCAATCACCATCAGAGATGTTTTTTTCATTTTTTTTTTATACATCAAATTCTTGTTGCAGGTTTATTTCAATTTTATAGCAGTGAAGCCACCTAAACACCATTTTATATTCTGCTCTTGGTTGCTGACCACCATTTTGTGACCAGTTCCTTGGTTTTGATGATGTTGCAGACAATTTTCTTTGTACCAAGAAATTAAGAAAAGTCTGATGCAGTACTCTGTTTCATCCCCTCATGTTGCATATTGCTTAATGCAGTGTTTCTTAACCTTTAAGTATTTGCGACCCGTATTTAGCCCCCCCTAACATTTTTTTGAAATGTAGATGCATATTTTATTATACCTACTTAACTTTTATCGACATTTATCTAACTCTATATTTGTTGTTCTAGTATCAGAATGTAGTTTAAGTTAATTTGTTTTGGTTTCAACAGATGTTTTTTTCATATTTTTGATTCTTGTTTTCTTTTTTTCACATTTTCGTGCCCCCCTTTTCGCCCCACTAGGGGGGACCTCCCCTCAGGTTGAGAACCACTGGCTTAATATTTCAAATAGTTTACTGTTACTGTGCCTGTGGATGGATTTTGTGAATCATCGTATAAAATATTCTTATAATCATCTTACAATTATAATTAAAATTATAAGCATCTTATAAAAGATGGCAGCATATAGCTTCTGATGTCCTAGTATTAATTCTTTCTCAAAAGGAAACCTCAATTCATATCGTAATAGGAGACTTCTGTGATTGCGTAACCATAGCTACAGTATGTTTGTTTGATATTATTTTTGATTAAGCATTTTGGTTTTGGTTAACAGTTCAAGCATTTTAGTTTGGTGTATTTGATTGTGGACTATAAGTGTTTAAGGATTCCTAAATATATTTAATGAAAGTTATCTTATATATAAATGTCTACATGTGGAAGTGTGTGTGTCTGTCTGGCCCGGAAGTCAGAGATAGAGTCGGGGTGAGGGCTCCACCTCTGAGGAAACAGAAAATTTGCTTAGCCACTAATAACACAAGCGAGGCCAGCACGTCAGCAAAACAAAACCTCAGAAGAAAGACAAAGTTGCTCAGCCGCTAACATCAGCAAAATGGTGTCCCTTTTACTTTTCCTCCCGCCGCAAAACTAAATCCTCCTAGGAGAGAGACACCCAGAGTAGTTCCTTTCAATTTCCTGACATTTCTACATTTCAATTTTTTTTCTGATGATTTCAATAGTTTCTAGGACCCCAGGTTTTTTACAGCACGAGCTTACACAGTTAGTATATAATATATCACAGAGGAGCCCCTTTCTGCCTTCTAGCTGAATGGACAGCTTTGAATAATTTACTCTCATCCCCACTCCCATACTTTTACATGTATTCCTTAGAAAACACTGTTCTCAGATCACTTGCTAAAAAAAGGAGCTACTGCCCACACAGCACACCAAATTACTGATATTCTAGATCTCATCCTGACAAGCCTACAGCAGTAATATTGCCAGGGTTTTTCCTGTAACACATCATCATGACCTTTTCTCCTATTGTGTGGTATTCCCTTTAAATTGCAGTCTCAGTCCTAATGGGGCCTCTCATGCATAAGAAATGCAATTGTCATAAAACATAAAACTTTGCAAATTAAATTAGACCCTGACGTCTTTTTGCATCACCCGGATGGTCAGCTCCTGAATTATTCCAGCATGTAACTTTACAGCATCTCTAAAGGCAGCACACTCTTGACCTCTTGATTTTACAGGATGTGTCATATTCCTATCCAGCTCCCTTCTGAGTAAGGAAGATCCTTGCTTTCTGCTGTCTTTAATCCTTTCCCTCACACATCTGGCATGGCATTTGGTTTAAGAACTGTAAGAAAAAATTAATTTCTTATCTTCCTAATTCACATGGAAACTTTGGCAAGTATTTCACAGGCAATGGAATGGAGCAAATGTTTTCTGGACATTGCGATTTCTAGTTTCCATTTTGTTAGCAGTCATATGCATCACTAAATGTACATTTCTGCCTATAAATTTCAATCCGATTAGTATACCAGGTAACAATGGATGAAAACTACTCATCCAACTGTAATCCAGTGCAGAATGTCTATTTGAGCTGGCTGCTGTAGAATGCAAAACTCAGGACTGAAATTCTTGTACTACACTGCAGCTAGTCAATTCTGTAAATATGCTTTACAAAGTGTTTCAGGGATGATGGCCAGGGATCCTTTTTCTCAAAAGCAATATGCAGTAGGTGTGCATGTTCAAAAATGCACCAGAGTACTTTGAATAGAGAGATAAGTAAATTCCAACAATTCTGGGAGACACGAAGAGCAAATTAGACTTTAAAAATAGTATCTTTTCAATGCATGTATTTCAATTAAAGGGTGAAAAGGATTATTATCAAAATTTGACACAAATCATAATAGAATCATTACCAGTTCAGGAAACAAAGAAAATAAAACAACTATCAACACTACAAATAGAAGGGAGAAAGCTATTTTATTATTCAGGAAATGATACATTGGGCAGAGTTTAAAAAAGAGAAGAATTGGGCTTGAAAAAATAATCAGTCACTTGAGTGTGGGAACACAAACAATTTGAAAACCTACTCACCATCTCATGCAGTAAATAAATGTAGTAAGAATAATGAATGTTGTTCAAAAACCCAGGTAGAAAAAAAGAAGAAATTCCATTTCCAAAAATTAAAGTGTTCAGCACTCAATAGTAGCAGAAATTCCTCTGGGTTAGATCACTGAAGCCAATAAGAGTGGCTCAGAATTATTCCTTGTTTAGTGTATGGTTTGTGTCTGACACAGTCAACATAGGCTTTGATACTCGGCAACCCTGAATTATACTCTTAAATATAAAGGTGCCAGAGTGATTCTTCAGCAGCATTGCCCTAGGGTAGGGGAGTTCCATTACAAATTCAGTTCAAACGAAGAAATTTGCCTGAACCAGACATTTTCAGTGGCTGGTAAGCAGCAGGTAATGGCAAATTGTAAACCAACACAATGGTGGAGTCTTAGGGGAAAGCGCTTTGTGAGTGCTCAGGGCGCCTCCCTAGAGTGAGATGATCGACAGAATCAGGGTGAGAGTGGAGTGAATGGTAAAACAGCAGGAAGAGTTAGAAAAATGGAAGGCTACCTTTAATTTTTTGTAGGGATTTCTGAAGGTTTGCAAAATGTTTTATTATGTGTTTCTGTCAGGAACACGGACTGGGCCACTTGGAGGTTACTTCTAGGGTGCATGTCACCTGCTTGCTGCTCTTTGAATAGGCCAGCCATAGAGTAACTGTTTTTGGTTGCCAAAAGATCTATATAAATAAAAGTTCCAGAATCTTTAATTATTGAGATCCGTAACAGGCTTCATTGATAACCATGAATAGATAGTAACAGATTTGTGAAATACCAATAAGTCATGATTTTAAAAGGACATTTGCTGCATACAAATAACACAGGCTAAGTTCAGGTTTTCTTAATCTGTTAGTGTCCTGCTAGGCAGCCTACCATAAATTAAAGATTTCTGATTTTTCCACATAGTTGGAAGTTTTTTAAAGCACAAATAACCAACTTCATATGCAAACAACCCTTCCCTGAATGGAATGGTGTTTTGCCAAGCATTAGTTCTACAACCCAGTAAATAACCATAAAATAACAACAACAACAACAACGACATTTATTTATATAGCACATTTTCATAAAATAAAATGTAGCTCAAAGTGCTTTACAAAATGAAGAAATGAAAAAGAAAAGACACAGTAAGAAAATAAAATAAGTCAAAATTAATTAACAGAATAAGTTAATGCCATTAAAGAACCATTATTTTTAAGAGTGTAGGTCTGAAAATTACTGGATTAATAGCTACTGGTAGTTTTTGTATTTGGTCTTACCTATAAACTGCCATCACATCTGTTTTGTCTTGGTAGAGTAATATTTTACTCTACTTTCCCCTATTGTATTATTAATATGTAGTCTTTGTCAGAATAATAATAATAATAATACATTTTATTTATACAAGGCGCCTTTCAGAGAACTCAAGGACACCGAACAAACAATAAATAAATAAAAAACACAATTATAAACAACTTAAAACATCAGAAAATCTAAAACTTAAAACCAAACAAAACCACTATAATTAGGAGGAAGAAGAAAAAGCCATTTTAAACAAATGTGTTTTAAGTTTACATTTGAAAGATGAATATGATTTAATATTTCGGAGATCCGCAGGTAATGAGTTCCAGTGCTTGGGAGCAGAACGGCTGAAAGCTCTGCTCCCCATGGTGGTTAGACGGGCGGGAGGAACGGTCAGATGGGTGGAGGAAGAGGATCTAAGGTTACGGGATGGAATGGCAACATGTAGAAGGTCAGACAGATATGGAGGTGCGAGGTTATGGATGGCCTTAAAAGTTAGTAGCAGAATCTTAAAATCAATACGAAACTTGATCAGGAGCCAATGAAGCTGCTGCAAGACCGGAGTAATATGGTGAAAAGATGGGATTCCAGTGATGATATGTGCTGCAGAATTCTGGACTAACTGAAGCTTGTGAAGAGATTTATTAGGGAGACCAAAGAGGAGTGAATTGCAGTAGTCCAGCCGAGAAGTGACAAGACTATGAACAAGAATGGCAGTGGTATGGGGAGTGAGTGAGGGACGAATGCAATTAATATTACGTAAGTGGAAGTAAGCAGACCGGGTGATGTTATTAATGTGACATTGGAAAGATAGAGTACTGTCGAGGATGACACCCAGACTCTTGACCTGAGATGATGGGGAAACAACAGAGTTATCAATAATAAAAGAAAGATTATTGGCTTTGGATAATGATGATTTTGAACCAATGAGGAGAACCTGTCACTGTTTAATTTAAGAAAATTTGAAGAGAACCAGGATTTAATTTCAGAAATGCAGTCAATAAGTGAGGGTGGTGGAAAAGAGGAGGTGGGTTTACCAGCAAGGTAGAGCTGGGTGTCATCAGCATAACAGTGAAAATCAATGTTATATTTGCGAAAAATATTGCCAAGGGGAAGAAGGTAAATAATAAAAAGAAGAGGCCCCAGGACAGAGCCTTGGGGCACACCAGAAGTAACAGCGGTGGGTTGGGATGTGAAAGTTTTAAGCTGTATGAACTGAGTGCGGCCTGAATGGTAAGATCTAAACCAATCAAGTGGAGTGTGAGTAATGCCAATCAAAGATAATCTATTAAGGAGAGTGGTATGACAAATAGTATCAAAGGCCGCACTCAGATTAAGAAGGATGAGAATAGTGATTAGACCAGAATCAGCAGCCATAAGGAGGTTGTATTATCGACTATATTTAAGTTACCCTTTCCTTTGTCAAGTTCGTTATTGGATTGGTCTACTCCCGCACCCTAAATAATAACACACACGCATACATAGATACACATACACTCAGGCCCTAACCACAATAGTGCCCTATGAATGACACACACAGTTGGCTAACTTTTAGCACTTAAAAAGTAAAAGAACCACACAAATGCTTTAGGTATAACACAACTTGTCACTCTCTCAGCATATCAGGAGACTTATTTACTATCGGCACGGACAATATGCGATGTTTTAAATAGACCTCAGACCTAAATATTACTTTTGGTCTCCAAGAAAATATTAAAACATACAAAGACTCAGTATCCTTGACTATAGGCCATTTATTAGCCAAGAACACCTTCTTCTCGCATTGCCCCTAACTTTCAAGTGACGACCCTCGCTCTCAGCCTTAAAACCCCGCAGCGTAGAGTTAAATGATAAAATCTCTAGCTGCTTCAGGTGCTCTTAGAAATCTACCTTATTACTTCAATCACTCTAGATATTAAGACAAAGCATTGAAAGATGAAAACAAGTTACTTTTTATTAAAGAACATAATAATAAGTAATAGGAAATAAGTTCGATAGTAAAGTCTGGATAAAAATAGTCTTTAAAAAAGCTTACTGAAAGGAATCAGTGGTGCCAAGGATGAAAGTCCCTGGCGGCGGTTGATTTAGCAAACGATGTTCATGAGAATGCTGTTAACTGACGATCGGATGAAAACTGGTTACCGCGTGTCTTTGTTGTATTCTCTGACGTGGCTCTTCCGTCGTCACTGTTTCTCTTCTTCTTCTGCTTCTGACGTTGCTTAAAAATGAGGCATATTTATTATAAAGTTCCATGCCGTGGTTTCACAGCACATGAATGCTCCATGCACCTGATTGGCTGGCTGTCAATATGATGGATGAATTTTGCTCCCCAGGTAATAAAGTTCTTTGAGATTGCCTCAGTTCTTCCTTTCTCAGGCTGTAAATCCCATTGATGTCCCAGATGTCCATCCGTAAAGTAATTAAGAACCTGAGGTATCAGGTCATACTTCCTTTCTCGGGCTGTAACTGTTATAACAGTGAGGTATACAAAAGAGGATATGTATTTTTATTATAATGCCTCCTACATCTGAATTCATCTTGTTGGGTTTGAGCAAAATATAATACAGAATAAAATGTAGATTTTATACACCATAACAGAGGTCATTAGTAATTTTAACAAGTGCCGTTTCTGTACTATGAAGGGGGGGAACACCAGACTGGAACTTCTCATACAGATTATTGTGAGACAAGTGGGTGTGAAGTTGGATAGCTAATATTTTTTCAAAAATTTTGGACATAGAGGGCAAGTTAGAAATGGGGCGAAAATTATTGAAATTAGTAGGATCACAACCAGGTTTTTTTAATATTGGGGTTATAGCAGCAGTTTTGAAAGATGAGGGAATAATACCAGTAGTAAGAGAAGAGTGAATGATGGCAGAAATAAGAGGGACTAGAGAGGGGAGGCAGGCTTTAACCAAAACTGTAGGCAGGGGGTCCAGCTGACAAGTAGATGACTTGGATTTGCAGATGAGATCTGAGATTTCAGAGGAAGTGGGAAGCTGGAAAGAAGAGAAAGAGTGAATAGGTGAGTGTAGTTCAGAAGAAATACAGAAAGGATCTGGACCAAGGTGCTGATGTATCTTTTGGATTTTCTCATTGAAAAATGACATAAGAGAATTACAGAAGGTAGTTGAGTAAAGGTGAGATGGTAAAGAGTCTGGAGGTTGTGTAACATTATTAAGTAAAGAAAACAAAGAATTGGTGTTACCTGTATTACTAGTAATTAACTGAGTGTAATAATTAGATTTGGTTTGAGCTATACAATCCTTGTAATAGAGTAGATGATTTTTATACATCTCTTTGTGGACAAAGAGTCTGTTTTTTTTAAACAACCTTTCAAGTTGCCTGCCTTTAGCTTTCAGAAGCCGAAGTTCAGGCGTAAACCAGGGGGCAGAAAAGGAAAATGAAACAGATCTGGTTTTTAACGGGGCCAGAGAATTAAGAATACCTTTAAGACAAGTGTCATAATATGAGACCAGTTCTATGGGAGAGGACAAATTATAAAAGTCCATTTGCGAATCAATTCTAGAAGACAGCAAATTCAAGTTGATATTCTTAATGTTACGAAAGGCTATGAGACGTGGAAGCTTAGGAACAGAAAAGGTAAGTTTAGCATTGAATGAGAGGAGAAAGTGGTCGGTTATAGTGAGTTCATCTGCTGTAAGATCAAAAGGAACAACACCAGAGCAGCAAATCAGGTCCAAGATATGTCCTTTACAATGAGTAGGAACATCAGTGTGCTGCTGGTATCCAAAACTCTCAAGGCAAGATAAAAAGTCTCTAGTGAGAGGGATATTGGTATTGTCCAGATGTATATTAAAATCCCCCAGCAGAATTATATTTGGAGTAATTACAGATAGATTGGTAAGGAAGGTAGCAAGATCGTTCAAAAAATTGTTGTTAGACTTAGGAGGACGGTAGACAGTTGCAATGATGGTTGGAACTGGCCCAGACAGTTGACACACAGTCAATTCAAAAGAGCTAACAGCAGGAGCAGGCAACGGCAGGACTTTCCACTTCTCGCGATAAATTATCGCGACACCTCCTCCACAGCCAATGCACGGGGTTGACAAGTGTAAACAAACCCCGGGGGGGTGCATTCATTAAGTTGTGAAAAGTCTTGAGGTTGCTGCCAAGTCTCAGTTAAACAGAGAAAGTCAAACTTACGGTCAATGAGGAGATCCTGAATGAGATGTCCCTTGCTCGTAAGTGAGCGGATGTTCAATAGACCAAAGCTGACAATGTTGCTGTCGCATTTGACAGTGGTGTTAGTTGACCGAGCTAAGCTGGCCAACACGCTATGGTCAGCGTTCCTATCTGTGTTATGTGGAGGGTGCCAAAAATCAGACCAAAAAGAGTTAATTCCTTTCGAGGCGTCCGTTCGGAATCTCCGGCGGGACCCACGATGGATGTATCTCTGACGAGGGAGAAGTATGACGTCCAGGTCGAAATATAGCACCGACAGCAGAGGCACAGACTGGAGAAGACGCAGTCGAAGCAGCTGAGCAGCTGGGTACTGGAGGAGGCCAGTCGCAGGTTGAATAACGAGCGACAGAAGACTCCAAACAAACAACCAAGCAAATATCCTACCAGTCCACATTGTAGACAAGGAGGCCGCAGGCAGCTCAGACGTCCAGAAAATAAACTGGTAAGTTTCAAACGAAACGGACGTTAGGCTGAAGCTAAATGCAGACACATCATATAGTATATAGTATATAGCATATATAGCCACGCAAAGATGTCAGCAATATGGCAAAAGAAATACCATCAAAATCACTAGTCTAGCAAAATCAATATTCTAGTTACCGGCGAGCAGCGGCGACCAGTCCCGACAACGTTCACTCAACCGGAACCGGAAGTTTATGTAAAAACCAATGCCTCAGATCTCTCAGACTTACCACTGTTTATAAGGTATTATAGTATAGTAATCCCTCCTCGATCGCGGGGATTGCGTTCCACAACCCCCCGCAATAGATGAAAATCCGCAAAGTAGAAACCATATGTTTGTATGGATATTTTTATATATTTTAAGCCCTTATAAACTCTCCCACACTGTTAACATTATTAGAGCCATCTAGACATGAAATAACACCCTTTAGTCAAAAGTTTAAACTGTGCTCCATGACAAGACAGAGATGACAGTTCTTTCTCACAATTAAAAGAATGCAAACATATCTTTCTCTTCAAAGAATGCGTGCCAGGAGCAGAGAATGTCAGAGAGAGAGCGCGAGAGAAAAGCAAACAATCAAAAAATTAATACATGCTTTTAAGTATGCAGAAGCATCGCGATAAAGCGGCATTTTTTAGAGGAGCGTCCGTATCCCCTAGGCAAACAGCCTCTGTGCAAACAGCCCCTCTGCTCACACCCCATCAGGCAGAGAGAGTAAGAGAGACAGAGAAAAGCAAACAATCAAGCACCGTGCGGAAAGCACATCATATATCATTGAGGAGTTTTATTTAATATGTAATACGTGCTCTCATCATAACAACATCTATGGGTCTTTTTTGATTACTGCCCAATTTTGATCTGCGTGAGGTTTTTACGGTTACTGGAGTGCCAATCCTTCCATGAAACCCCAGTAGCATTTTTTGGAGGACTGCTTACAAGGTAGTTTAAAATCATACCCAGGAACCATGCAGCTCTGAAACGGCAGAATGACTCCTTTATTTTCTCCGCTGAAGTAGATCTGATGCAGCTGCCCACAGGAAGGCTACTCACACTATGAAGGGGATTGGGTTAAAGCCCTCATAAGCCTCATCCACAAAACAGGACAGCCAATGGGGTCAGGCCTGTTGTGGATCAGAACTAATGTGTTGTGCTGAGTTGTCACACATTGCACAGCAGTACTCGGATAGGCATGTAGGTAGGTGCATGGAACATCTTGTCTCTCCAGCATAATGACCAACTTCCTCTGCTGTCGGGGGAGCTTTGTAAGCTCAGTAAACTCTGTATTTCAGTAGCTGAACTCTCTGTGGTACAAAGACTGGGGACTGGCCAGATCCCTGTTGGTGGGTACACCTTTTATTAGTCTGGTCACTCTGATGGCTGTCATACTCAGGGAGTAGCTGTTTTTGTTGTGGATAAGCTCCTCCCAATGGTGTCTGATGTCACTTTTTTCAACAAGCATATTATGAGACTCAGATTAGGGCACTCTCTGGGTGCCTTGTCTGTTGTGTCTGTAAGTGATGTCTCAATGAGGGAGACATTTTATTCACATCTTAGCTCAGTGGTTGGTGACTGCCCACAAGGTGGCACTCCTCCGGAAACTGAGGACAGCTGTGAGGGCTCTGAGGGCAGATAGGGAGGCATTTGTTAGAGGAATCTGTGAGCAAGCGACACACCATCTATGGTCTAGCGACCCACATTCTGCTTACAGAAGAATCGCAGTATTAAACACATCCTAATCTGCTCCTAGGAAAGTTGCAGTCAGCGTGGGTGATGGAACGGTCCTTACAGATGATGCTGCAGTTCTGACCCACTAGACTGGCTACTTTTAGCAGCTTTTTAAAGCTGATTCTCCGGCTAGGACGTTGGACATCTCTAGGTTCACAGTTCTTGAGGCCGATCCTCCAATTAGCTGTGAACCACACAATCTCACTGAGATTGCACAGGTGGTGAATCAGCCAGATGGTAGGGAAGGCTGGAGGGATTTGTCGTATCAGAGGTGAACTTCTCCAGGCTGGTGGTAAGGCTGTTCTCCTGGCATTACAAGCAATCTTTGCTTCCATTTGGGAGACAGGGACATCCTAACTGACTGGAAAAAGGGACCTGTTGTCCCTATCTGGAAAGGGAAGGTCGATTGTCTGAATTGTAGCAACTACAGAGGGAGTAACACTGCTCTCTGTGCCAGGTAAGGTCCTCGCTAGGGTCTTCCTTAATAGGATCCATGATCACTTGCTCACTTACCAACATCTGGAGCGGTCTGGTTGTATGCCTAAGAAGTGCACCATCCTGGCACTGAGGGTTCTCATCAAGTGAAAACGCAAATATCGGGAGAGCTTCTTTGCAGCCTTTGTCGATTTTCAAAAAACTGCCTTCTGGGACATCCTGAGACTTTGCAGAATCCCCCAAAGTTGTTGGATATCATAGCTAGTATGTACACTAGTACTTTGAGTGCTATGAAGAGAACCTATGCATTCTTTCCAATTCATTCTGGGGTTTGTCAAAGGTGTGTTTTGCTCCTACTCTATTCAGTGCTCCATGGACTGGGTGTTGGGAAGGATAGTGGGGTCCAGTGGCTGTGGGGGATCTGTTTGTGAAGAAAGCCTAATCAAGACTTTGGCGACAATGCTGTGATCTTTGCAGAGTCAATGGAGTCTCTGATCTGGGCTATTGAGAGACCGAGTGAGGATTTTGAGTGCCTGGGCTTATGACTAAACTGGATAAAAACCAAGATCCAGTTCTTTAATGACCTCTTGGGCACAGTCAGCAGCAGTGTGGTTGTCTGTGCAGAGAATGTCCACAACGTTGAGAGGTTTACTTACCTTGGCAGTGACATTATGTCTCTGGTGACTCTTCCTCTGAAGTCAGTAAATGGATTGAGAAAGCATGGGGGGTCATGGGGTCACTGGAAAGGGGTGTGTGACACTCTCAATATCTTTGCAAGAGGACAAAGGTCCTAGTCTTTAGAGTCCTGGTGCTTTTTGTTTTGCTACTCTGCTGCTATACGATGACCTGAGCCAATGACTGGAGTCCTTCTGTACTGTGTTCTGGTACCACTGGTTTGAGTTTGGGTTGAATGAGCAGTTGCTCACGGAGTCCCAGATGAAGTACATTACCTGGATTGTAAGGGAGCAGCAGTATGGCACTATAGTCATGTGGCACAGAGGATCCTTGTTGTTGAGGATCCAAGTGGATGGACCAGGCCAAAGGGCAGTCATTTCCAGAAGGTGGGACTGGAACACGTGTCTGCCTGGGGGGTTGCCAACTGGGATCTAGAGGTGTTTCATCTTGTGGTGGGTGTGGCAACACACTGTACCAGTGCATGCTCCCCAAGCTGACCTGACTTGACTAATTTTGCCCAGATAGATGCTTTCTCCTAGAAAGTCAACAAATGACTTGGGACTCTGTGAGAAATGATGGACAGTTAAATGTAATTTAGAGAGACATACAAGTTAGGTAAACTAATATTGCTAAATTGTCCCTAGTGTGTGTTTGAGTGCGAGTGTGAGTGTGTTCACCCTGCAAAGGACTAGTTCCTTGTCCAGGGGTTGTTCCTGCCTTGTGCCTGATTCACGATTGTATAGCCATCAGCTGTTCTACGACCATGCTCAAGATAGGTTTGATGGATAGATGATATCCTATAAAAAAAGTCGAAATTAGTGTAAGCTGTGCTAATTTGGAGTGTTCATAAAAATGTAATGATTAACTTTATGAGGTAGAAGTACATAATAAGAATAGTTGTGTCAAATATTTGAAATATTAAATTTGTAGTTTAATTTAGATGTATAAAGCCTAAGTATTCTTGATTGCAACAGAAATATGTCATTTTTCACCCTCTGGAAGAGGCCCATCAAGTGCTAGATTCCTGGCATCTAAAATGAAAATTAACATCATATTCATAATCACTGAACTTGAATTAGTCAACCTTGACATGCTTATATTTGAAATTTGACATTTTTAATATTCTGGGATTAGCACTTAAGAGGGCTGGGATTATCGTTAAGGAATCAAATACTAAAAATATTATCATACTCATGATCAGCAGTATTAATCAGCAATGAACAGAACTGCATAAAATGATACTCCACATGCCTATATTACCAATCCTCAATAGTTTTATGAAAAGGGGTAACTTGTCCCCTCATAACATATTAAGTAATGAATCCTTGGCGTCAGTTGATATGGCTTGCACAGTTTCATTTCATTCTGATCATTTTTCTTGAACACACCTGTAGGTTTACTCTTTATCATAAGGGTTTATTTTTTTGCACAAAATATAGTCCAAGAAATGGCCTTAAAAGGGTTTTTCGGGTATTGAGGACCAAAAACAGGGGGTCTTTTTTGACATCAGGATGCATCAAAGAGTATATCATGCTGTATATGGGGTGTTTTGTTGCATCAGTGAGTCAGGATGCACAGAAAAAAAAAAAAAACTGAAGTGATTTAAAAGCATTCATAAGCAGTTCTAATGAACATAAAGAATATGTGCCAGATTCAGTGAATTTTGGTGAATTTCTGAGTATTAAAAAATAACAATAATACAATAGGTTTAAAATCATAGGAGGGAAATCATGTTTAGGGTTAGCTTCAGTAATATTATGATCAAAGTAGTAGGTGTGACTGGAAGATGGTGCCAAATGGGATTGGCCATAATTAAGTCAAAAAAGCATGCTGAGAGACAGGAGAACATAAGGTGCTTATCTAGAAACATGAGCCAAAGTTGTAGTGAATGAAACAGTTATGAGTCCTGAAACCAAAGTCTTGGAAGTCCTTTTTACTGTTTTATAATACTAAGAAACATGTGATTTCTCAGTTTTTTTATTTTTAATAAATTTGCAAAAACCTCAAGTAATCTTTTTTCATGTTGTCATTATGGGGTGTTGTGTGTAGAATTCTGAGGAAAAAAATGAATTTAATCCATTTTGGAACAAGGCTGTAACATAACAAAATGTGGAAAAAGTGATGCGCTGTGAATACTTTCCGGATGCACTGTATGTTGGCACTTTGCTTCACCACATCTAAACATTCATCAAACACTGAAGCAGGCACATTGATCATGGAGTATCCGCATAGTGACTTTCTGTCAAATGTAGATAGTAAACAAACTCTGACGTCATATTCTGACTTTTATCACACAGCGCCCCCGACTTTTTGCTGGTACTGCAACTAGTGCATTGCGTTATTTCCTGAGGATGTGCTCAGAGGATGCATTAAAAGAATGCTAGGAATGAGTAGCAGCCATGATGCGTGAGCGTACGCGTTCTGAGCGTTAAGTATAAACGAGTCCTAAGAGCTCAACAAATTGTGCTTGGAGCTCTTTATGTTCTATGACAGCAGATAGGAACTAGAAAATTGAAGACAAGCAATAAAAAAAGCTAACATGTATTTCCATGCACATGATGTGGAGTTAGCTACAACACTATAGTCAGGTTTTTCAAGAACTAGCCTCTTGTGTTCACCCACAACTTATTTGTGGAGTCAAAATTCTACTCTCTTGATTCTTTACTTTTATGTGTGTCATGTGAGTTTAACTTTCTACCAATGAGTTTTAACCTCAGTTTTTGCTCTGATTCTCAGCTCCTGAAATTTCACTACTTATGTCCCAACCTCGACTACTCAAGCAATATCTCCATTCCCAAAAATCACTCATCCTTCTAAAACAGATCATCTCGCTAAGCGGTTGTCCTTGCAGTTTTTTGTTGACCATTTCATTAAGGCCACACTCGTGTCAGTGAGAAACACTGAATGATTATTCATTTTCAAAGGAAAATCCAACAGATGAAAAAATAACTTCTGTACTGTTCTTGATTTGTGAAAGCACATGCCTGCTGTGCAGGAAAACAATCAAGTGTTCTTCTCAAACTCTGGCAAAGGTCAGACAGGGGGGCAACACAGGCTACAGCAGAACTCATCCAAATGCCCTTATTAGCAAGATGTCTGACAGAACTACGCAAAATAGTTCTAGTTTTGTTTTGCTAAAACAATCAACAATAAATCCATGTCAAATTATCATCTGGCTATTCTTAGATGGTTAAGACTTATAATGATTTTTATTCTTCTAGATGGAGATTAGTTATTTAATAATTGAGTCTGTATAACTGCATTAGCCTAGAAATACTGCTTCCTTATCTATACACCTGGTTATAAAGTCACTTACCATACTCCTAGTAATCTTTCTACTGAGTAACAGGGCAGCATGTGTGGTTCTTTAATCTTTGTCATGGGTCTTTTACAATATTTTCAACTTATTAAAGTGATAGCTTTGGCTTTTCTGATGTTACTGATAGGTTCATCAGTTTTGATCCTAGGTTTTTATTTTCAATCCAACATTTCTGTACAGATAAGATGTACAACTTTAATAGATAAGGTAATGAAATGCCAACTTAGCAGATCCTGGTCTTGGACCCTTCAGCCTTTTTTTATTCTCTTCTGTCTGCATTTTCTTAGTTATCATAAACAGGGTTTACCATTGTCAGGGATGCTAGGGGCGACGACCCGGCTGGGATGCCGTGAAGGACCGTAAAAGGGCGTGCGCCCATCTGGGATCACGTGGGGGCTGCCACCCTGGTTGCTTTGGGGGCCACAGGTTGAGGGCTTTGAAGCCCAACCCTGTAGGGGCCCGTGGTCACCGCCAAGCCCTGGAAGCCCTGGAATTCAGCACTTCCGCCACACCAGGCAGTGCTGGGTGGAAGAGAATCAGGGACACCCGGAATGCTTCTGGGAGTACAGCCGGCACTTCCGCCACACAGGGGCGTGTCGGCGGGTGATTGCCAGGGAGCACCTGGAGCATATCTGGGTGAGGATAAAAGGGGCCGCATTCCTTCATTCGAGGCTGGAGTCGGGTGGAAGCAGGACAACGCAGAAGAGAGTGTGGAGGTGGCCCGAAGAAGAAGGCATTGTGTGGCCAGGACTTTGTGGGGTTTTTGTGTGCACTAATCTTTATTGTAAATAGACCTTGTAAATAAATGTGTGGTGGTGGAAAAACAACATGTCTGCCTGTCTGTGCCCGGGTTCCGTTCACAACCATACAGACCCAATTTTGGTATTTCTTCAAACATTTTTATTTGTTCTTGATTTTATAAATGCTTAATTGCTCATTGCTTCAATTTGTGTAGGTAATACACTGTGCATGTTTTTTTATTTTTATTTTTTGCATTTGCTACATTCCAAGCTGTCCACTGATTTATTGAATTTAATTACCAATTACATTAACTTCACGATATTAATTTCCTCACTAAACATTAAAAAGTACACAAATCAATAAACAGGTGAATTAAGAAATTAAAGTGATTTATGTTAAATAAAATTGTCACATACAGTATTTTCAATGTCTACCTGTGTTGCCAAATTCACCCAGGAAATTTGCATGCTTTGCAGCTTTGGTTCATGTTTCCAGATAGCCACCTCATGTTCCCCTGTCTTTCAAAAAGTTTCTTTGACTTAATTATTGCCTATCCCATTTCCTAAGGCCTTGTTATAGATGCATCAGGAGTACTATGTAAATAACCTTGTTCTTTTTTTTATTCAATATTTATTATTTTTTACCAGGGGTTAATATTATTAGTTCATTGGAACTCCTAATTCTTTAATATGTTACAAATGATTACCCATGAGTAAAATATTTGTGCCATAGATCAATTCTTGGTTTTCCTAGGGAGTGATAATTGATGTTGATAATTGATGGAAAACACAATTTTACAGGAAACTGCATTATTTTGAATTCAGACAGCTAATTAGTAAGCATAATGACAATTTGTGGTATACATGTAATTTCAACCTGTAGCACATCCTGCAAAAGAGGTAGCTTCAGTCAGAACTGAATGCAACGCTTTGTTCTGTAATCCTGTACTGCTCCAGCACCCCAAACCCGACACAGACAGTCGCAGACACAAGTCTAGCACAACACACAGGCCTTATTTAGCTATGGGAAACTCTTCCCATATTATGCTGATGAAACGGTCAACCAAAAGGCTTTAAAAATGTCTTAAATAATGGAATAGATAATTAACTGTAAACTAATGGGTTAAATAAACAATTAAAGCAATTAAACAAATAAATTAAAAAAAAATCAGAAACTGAAATGACAAGAAAATCAATAGCCAAATTCAAAAATATAAACCAAAAAGCAAAAATCAAAAAGAGGGAAACTAAGTCCCTGAACTGTGTCCTCTCTTTCTCATTGAAAGATGTAGACTTTTAAAGATCTTATCCAAATTTTAGACACTAAGCACTGTCATCTCACTTAGGTGGCCGCAACAACTATGACATCTATAAACAAATATGGCCTTAAGCATGAATTCATTGGTACCATTACCGCTCTTTCTTCAGGTGGACCCCCAAGTACTTGTATTGTATTTGTAGATTGGACCACCTTTATATCCACTCCTTGAAAACAATAATTGTCACAAAATGGCAGTGACAAACAGAAAACAAAATTGTCATTGCAGAAAAACAAAAACAAAAAAATAACAACAAAGTCAAAAACAAGATAAGAGTGTAGAATTTCATGTCATAAACAATAACATACAATAATATTAAAAGTATGCAGTCAATGTAACAAGAGTGAAAAATATGAGTGTGATTTTTTTAATACCACTTCAAGTTAGTATAAGTCAGAAATATATGCATAACATGATAAACGTGAAGGGTAATGGCCAGGAAGACTAGCCTTAATAACAAAACAAAGTAGTTTGAGATCCCAAAAAGTAATATTGGGCTCCATTTTAGAAATAACATAAAAAACAGATTAGGTGCAATCATTAGTGATTAAAAATGCAAGCAACCAAGTACTGGTGTAAGTGTTCAGTGTCCAACAGGAGACACTGCTGTGAGGTGGCTTCTGGATATTTTAGGGCAACTTCGAAGACAATGTTTATAGTGTGGCCGTTATTATCCTGTGTACAGTGTACTGTGAAAGTCTTACTTGAGTGTCCTAATCAAGTTGCAACCTGTCACCAATGTCTAGTGTCATATTTGAGTATAACAGCCCTACATCAAAATGTTTGTCTTCCTAGGTATGAGATAGAGCTCAACTGTAAAGTGACCCCAGATCAGATCCTTTGCTCAGGTGGAGTCTATTACTTTTAGGCAGGGATTTGCAAAAAGGGGTGTCCGCAGAGTCTAAAGCTCCTACCCCTTACCCTCATTGGCTCACATGCTCTTTTTTCTGAGCACTTTTGCATACCTTATTGTTGTAAAAATAAAGAAAAAGTTCTGATATGTAATATGCCCTTTTAAAACTAGGAAGGCTACTGTTTACTATCCCACATGAAAATTATGGATGGTCTTCAATAGGGGCATCACTACACTGGACCATTCTATTTTTTTTAAACAAATGCACCACAATGAGAATTCTCAGTGCAGAAATGAAGCTGCAGCTTGGTTTATTGCTTTTCTAGGTGAAGAACGACATGCCCTTTGAAGCATGGAGACATCTGGTATCAATAGAATTCTATGCAGAAAATCAATAGAATTCTGTTTCACAACAGAATTGTGAAAGTTTAAAAGTTTATCATTTTGCACGCTTTCATACATATTATTTTTAATCATTTCCTGAAAGAAACTACCAATAGCTGAGGCTAAATTTATCTGATTGGTTATTACCATGAATTATTCCTTAAACTGTTTTCTTTTGCTGTTTGAAACCCAGTAGATTTGTATTGTGTTAAGATGACAGCTGTTAAAATTGTTAAAGTAAGGTCAGCTAATTTTTGTAATTTATAAAATCATACATCTTGAAATTTGTAAATAACTATTTTGTGTATCATAGCTGTTAAGGCAGAACTATTTGAGCAGTTGTTAGTATGCAATGACCAGATGGGAAACGCAAACACTATGGATAGAAATTTAAAGAAATCCTTTTATTTTAGCTTAGAAGAGGAAAAATGATACAGGTAAGTAGACAAATATTTAGTTGAGAAGTCAAATATCAAGAAAATGACCTTCATTTGTAGTACAGTAAGATTGATTGGCTTGTTAGTGCTAACACTGTGATATTCTATGTTTGTGGACACACCTGGGGCCTCATGCAAAACACTGTGCGTAGAATTCACACTAAAACATGGTGTACACACAAAAAAATCCAGATGCATAAATCTGTGTGTTCACCAACTTCTATGTTCTTCTACTCCATAAATACCGGTCAGCATAAAAAGTAACGCACGTGCCTGCCGCCACTCACAAACTCCTCCCAGAATTATGCCTCTTTGAATATGCAAATCAATATAAATAGCCCTTAAGCTCAACGTTCTGTGAAAAGGCAAATGCAAAAGCACAGGGAAAACAGAAGAATTTCAGCGAATACCAAGTGGAGGCAAGGAAAAAACGTACTATTTGCTGGTTTAAACAGTGGTATAAACAACAAAAGGAAGTTGATCGAGTGACATAGAGTTTGTATAAACTCAAAAGCTCAAGCTCACAAAGTTGCAGAGTGCCTGAAATAAAAAAAGAAGTTGTCAGATATCAAAGTCGCCGTGAAAAGGTGAGTCGTAACCCACCGTCTGAGTGTCATATGAAAGCTTATTAGGGTACAGAGAAAAGAAAAAAATAGGCACACAGTAGGGAAAAAAGCTCGAAATGTCAACTTTAATCTCAAAATTTCCACTTTAATCACACAGTTTTTTTGTCATTAAAGTAGAACATCATAAACTTCATCTTAAAATCGTTTAATTTAATAGTTTCACAAATACCATCGTAACTATAGTAGCACGTTAAATGCTTTGTTTTGTATGTGTTCTTCTATGTGCTCTATGTTTGTGAATCACTACGTGCTTCTGGACTTTTTCCTCCGAAAGGACACAGAATCCATTACATTTGTGATATTACAGCACTCTGAATAATTAAAATACTGAGATGTATACTTGATATAATTTTCATGATGACAGGAGTTAAAGCATGTTATTAAACATGGGAACATGGTGGCACAGTGATAGTGATTAGCTGGCGCCCTGTCCACAGACTGCCTGACTCAAGGTGCTTGCTGCACCGTGTGCAACCTTTTTTCAAATGTACTAATCCTCAATTCCAGTCCTTCCTTTTCATTTTCCAAGTACCCAATTGCCACACAATCAGCGTTTATCACGTAAATCACGTTTGCTGAAACCATGGAAGGAAAGAGATGCGGAACCTCCCTCTGGTCAGCCACGCTTCCTTTTCATGGAACATCGACACCTTAATTTCAGTTCTAATTTGTCTTGAAGACAACGACTAGAGCTGGAAACAGCTGTCTTGTCCATTCAGGGAATTGTAAGCGAACAATCAGGTCGCACTGCGTTGATTGAATGTGATATTATTACTGACCCCGGGGTGGTTGTCAGAGAACGCCCATACAGATTTCCGGAGGCAAAAAAAACAGAAGTGGAACTGGAAATTAGACGGATGCTAGACATGGATATTATTGAAGAAAGCTATAGTCCATGGTCTAGTCCAATCGTCTTAGTTTTCAAGCCTGACAGGATCAGGAGACTCGGTATGGAATGGAAAGCTTTGGCTATTAAGTGGGTTGTAACTCAACTCCGATACTATCTCTTGGGCTGGGAGTTCACTCTGGTGACGGACCATGCCGCTTTACAGTGGATGGTTTCTGGAGTTACATCCTTTTAAGTGTAGGGTCACTTATCATCTAGGTTCTTTTCAGGCCAATGCCGATGCCCTCTCCAGGATCCATGAACTCTCGGTTTTGGCCACCTGACCCAATGGTTCTGGGCTGGGGGTGTCATATCACATATGTGCGCTTAGGAGACAGTCAACAAGCCCTGAGGTGAGTGATATATCATCGGATGGGGGTTGTATGGTGATAATAATGCCTCACTCTCTGATCTTGTAGAACAAAAGAAGATAAATAATCCAATACCATCATCAACAAACCATTTCCTGGAAAACAACTCCACAACAAATCCCACTTCCGGTCCATCCATGATGATGTCACTTCCGTCCAGCCAGAATGATGTCACTTCTGTTTCCGCAATGATGACGTCACTTCCATCCAGCCTGAATGATTGCACTTTTGGTCACAAGATGATGACGTCACTTCCTGCCACATCACCTCCAGAGGCCATTTTACCTATTGTATAAAATCCCAGCCATACTGCACCCAGACTGCCGAATGTTTTAATCTTTATTTAAACTCAATTTTGACTAACAATCGCTGTGCAACAATATAAGGGGCAAATCTCCAAATCTTTATGTTCGTTTGTGATCTTAATTTCATCACACTATAATTCTCTTTCCAATCAGCTGCTGTAGAGCTGTGATTCCACTCAGATACAGTGATATAAATATTCTGTGTGGTGCAGTGAGAGTAATATGGAAAAAGAAGAAGAAGGTGCAGTGAGAGGAACAACACTAAAGCAGCTATGGTATTTGGAATAGTTTGTCCATTCCGTGGACCATTATATTGTTACAGGTTAATTACAACCAGATGCCTTAAACTAATAAACAATATGCAGTTAATTTCAGTGTATTTGATAATGCCACGTCAGGGATGTGGATCTAAAAAAGAAAGGGAAACCACACTGGAACAAAAGCACTGCTTTGACACTGGGTACCACCAGTTTGCAAAACCAAGAGGAAAACTTGCATACGCCAAGCATTTAGCTGGCGTGAAAATGTGCGTGGCTTTACACCAAGCTTAGGTTTTATACATCACGATTTCAGCATGGAAACAGGAGTACGCAACATTTGTGTGCATACACACCATTTATACACGAGGCCACTGGTGATGAAGTTAGGATGCGGTGGCAGCTTTGCAAAGCACCATGAAATGAACAAAGAGAAAGGGGTTTGTTTTCAGAAGTCTAATAGATGCAATGTCACTACTTTGTTGCCAGGAGTTAGTGTGCAGGAGACTTAATGTATGAGAGCTGAGATTTTATCAGTAAGGGCAACTTCAGAGAATTTGCAGAAGTGTTTAAAAAGTCTGATCATATCTTGACTGCTCACTTTGTGATTATCTGTGTTTTCTAGAATTCTGACATGTCACAGTCCACACAAAATGATTTTGCTGTTGCTCTGTTGCTACTAAAGCCACCATCCTGTGGGAGATCAAGGATGAGGTGAAATATATATTTTTTAATGTTATAATGATTTATATGAATATTGGCTTAATTCTAGGGTGTTTAATTGGTTTCTTTGGAAGGTGAATTGAAAATGCCCTGATGAAAAACTGCCAGGCTGATGGGTTATAAAAATTGTTCATTTTAAGCTGTAAAGTATAAATGTGGATAAGGTTTGTTTAATTATTATATACCAGTAACGGCACACTGCACGATAACGTGCATTGAATACATTTGACTTATAGTTTTCATCCTCTTTCTCTGTACATTTAGCATTCGTTTGCTCAGAGGTTGATGCGCTTGCTGCTTCCTGAGCAGCTCTTTTTTTATCCACCCTACTGGCCCACTTCTTCTCTTCTTTCATCTGCATCTTTTTGCATTAAAAATGATTGTCAATGTTTATGTTGCTATTACTTAGTACATTTTTCTTCATTTTTTACTTAAGCTGGAACGTAAGTCTTCAATTTGCTGAAGAATGATTTAAGATATGAAGAGGTAGGGGAAGTGATGGAGAAGGTGGTAAGGATGAGAACGGCGCCCATACACATGTGCCGCATGGCTTCCCAGCTGGCTGCTGCTAAGAGTTAAATCTACAATAAAATAAAATAAAAATTAAAAGAGGAATAACCTTGGAGGTCAATCATCACCCCGAAAGTGGATAGTAGATGTTACGTAGTATATGTGTATCAAATTTCAGGTCAATAGGTCAAACGGTTTTCGAACTACAGGTGATTTAATATCCTGGACAGAGAAACAAACAGCCACGGTAGTATATTATATATAAAGAATTCTTTCACAGAGGACTTGGACATGGACAAACAGTAGACATATTTACTAAAGTTTATAACAACAGAAGAATAGTCTTTACACAATTTTGTAATGTTCAGCAATAATGCATTTGTAAAATTCTATGAAGTACAGGGCAAGTGTGGCAGCAACATATGATCTTCAGTCTGTAGAATCATACAGTGATGGTGCTCCATAACATTGTGTTCATTCTACATTAAAGTTAAAAATATGCAGCATAAAATGAAAGTGTTTAAGAATAGCATTAAAGTTATAATGATGATGAAGTCCATTTGGTATTTCATGAAACTAGATGGAAATTTTACTTGCCCTTTCATCTTGTTAAGATGTATTGTATTCAGAAAATAAAGTATATGTGCAGTAGAGGGGGTGCAGTGTATTTTCTAAATGTTTGATATAATCGGCAATCATGGACAAATATTTTTGCCAGGTTATGGATATCATAATACCCTTGATGTAATTTTCAAATTTCCAGTGAAACACACAGGAAGAAAAGCACAGAAATAAAAGTAAGTATTAATGTGTGGTCCAGATTAAAATGTAACATATCTTTGTCATAAAATTCCCCTTCTTCCCTTTTTAGCCAATGCCCACCAAAATGTCTGTGTATGTTGTTGCTTTTAGTATAGACTCAGACAGGCTGGACTAAGAGATACCTGAGGAAAGTGCAGTACATTATTAATCTCAAAGGGAAATCTCAGCAGCAGACATATAAATACTGTACAGAATACACTCAAGTTGAAACAGTAAAATAATTAAAATAAAAAAAATCTAAATAGTCAATCTGATTAAAATTAGGATAACAATTAGCTGAAATAAACATACAATACTCAGAGGTAATTTTGCAACATTCAGAGTCAAATGATAAGGAATAGCATTCCCTAGAGTACTGTGGTAGAATTACCCTTGTGCTAAGGATCCTTAACAGGTTTACCAGAGTGGCATGCAGAGGGTCTGATACATAATCCATCCTTCTCTTTGCTGATACCTCTAGAGAGCCCTAGCTAGTGGTCACGTCAAGATTCTCATGCTTCTTCCCCAAAACACAGTACCATCACATTAAAAAGCACATTTACCACTACAAACTGACAGAACATACTGTACTTTTTATTCACACCAAAGGACCTGGTTAACCTTAAGGAAATACAGTCGACACTGGACATTTTTGTATATGGCCTATTGATGCAGGCCAATCCAGATTTCAGGACCAGGGGAACTAGGACTGAAAACAAGTGCACTGGATTATTAAGTAAGGGATGTGAACATTTCATACTTTGCAGCTGTCATGCATACACATCGGAGGATTGTATTCTGGACTTATCAGAGGTATGTAATACTACTCCAGGACAAGAAGGGGTGCTGTTCCTAACAATATTGTCTGCTTTTTCATCCACAGTGCTGAGAAAACTCCCAGTGAGTGCAACTGACCCTGCCGGTTTGAGCCCTATAAAGCTGTGATGTCCAAAGAAGGAGGGTTTCATGACAAGCCGAATGAAAGATGGAACTCTTCCCAAGCCTGACCCATTCATCAGAGCTTTCCAGTTAGAGCCACGACAGTTATAACCAGAGTTTTTTTTTACTATAATATTGTGTGCTTTTTTAATTCCTCATTACCTTTGAATTATACAGTGTGACCCATCTGGCACCCCAGTATTTTTTGGATGCAGCCCTTATTCTTACTCGAACATACAACTTACACAATCGAAATAATACACATTGCAGAAACAAGTTTGGGGTTTGTGGAGAGCCAGTGCCTATCCGAGCAACACTGGGTGAAAGATAGATCTGGCCCAAACACACAGATATGTACACCCACACTTACTTACTGAACCAATTCAAAGTCACCCTAACCTAAGTCTTTAAAGATATATCCAATTAAACAAAACAAAAGTTTTCTGCATTTATACACAGCTAGCCGTTCCCCACGGTAGTGAAACAGGACTAACTTTAAAAATTAATAAACAAACAGGTATTACTAGCTAAGCAAAGGCAAGGTCCACTCCAACACGTGGCCAGAGGTAGAATAACGCTTCCCCCTCACCTTGACCTGCAGCCTCTGTCTCAGATTAGCACGAATAGATCGCTCCTGCAAGCGAACTATAATAGCACGATGAGAGTAGTCGCAAAATCAATCAAAATGTTCAAGTAGATTAATCTGTTAAGTAGTTCTCTTGTGAAAAGCAGACAGACATACCAACAGACAGACATTGAATTTTATTTATATACAGATTGAGAACACTTTTTGACATGAAAACATAATGTCAATATGAGTGACCATTGAAATTTCCAAAATGAAACTGAGATAGCATAGACTTTACTGCTGTGCAATGATTCAGTTGCCAGCACTAATCTGACATCAGCATCTAATGCAGAACTACTAGAAGTTGTATACAGCCCCTCAGGGTGACTGAATAAATTAAATGAGCTTAGCTGCTGCAAAATACAACACTTCAACAGTTATTTGCCACAAAATGATAGAATTTACTGTACACATTACAACTACATATGACAGTGCTATATTCATATAATGTTCTGTGTGCTTTCTTTGATGAACTGTAACTATCTTATGTGATATTTTAATATTGATGTCTGACAGCTTTAAAGCAGTTAAAAGCTTTGTAATGGATTTGTTCCTCAGGTCAATGTTATTTTGGGCAATCTAGATGAATAGCATGGATACGTTTGTCGGGCTGAATGACTTGTTCTGATTACAGTTTATACAATACAATACAGTTTATTTTTGTATAGCCCAAAATCACACAGGAAGTGCTGCAATGGGCTTTAATAGGCCCTGCCTCTTGACAGCCCCCCAGCCTTGACTCTATGAGAAGACAAGGAAAAACTCCCAAAAAAAACCTTGTAGGGAAAAATGGAAGAAACCTTGGGAAAGGCAGTTCAAAGTGAGACCCCTTTCCAGGTAGGTTGGGCGTGCAGTTGGTGTCAAAAAAAGGGGGTCAATACAATACAATACACAGAACAGAACAAATCCTTAATACAGCATAATAATAAAAATTTTAGAAGTACGGAGCAGAATTTAACAGTAGATGATATCACATAATAAGATTTGGATATTTTTAGAGTCCTGAAGACCTCATCCATCAAGCTGCTTCCCCGATTCGGCCATTCCACGGCTGAAACAGTGCTGGGCCAGCCAATCCGATAAAAGGACCCCTCTTTCCCATGATTCCTGTGATCATCAATCAGGGATGACTTTACCATAGGCAGGCAAACAACTTGGCAGGTGGGCACCAATTGCCACATTTGAGTACCGAGAACAGAAACAGAATAGGTGAGGGTTAGTATTCAATTATAACTATCATGTTACTTATGTTTTAGTGCTAATGACTAACAACAGAGATGCAGTATGTACAGTTAATCAGCAGCTCTAGTCAGGATATGCTAAACTGAAGTAGTGAGTCTTCAGCCGGGATTTAAAGGCTGAGACCGAAGGGGCATCTCTTATAGAAGCAGGAAGACCATTCCACAGTTTAGGGGCCCTATAACTAAAAGTTCGACCTCCCACTGTTATTTTTTTAATCCTTGGAATCATAAGCAGACTGGCATCTTGAGATCTTAATGTGCGCTCAGGTTTGTAAGTCATGATAAGTTCAGACAAGTAAGCCGGACCTTGGCCATTTAATGCTTTATATGTTAAAAGGAGGATTATGAAATCTGCCCTAAGCTTAACCGGGAGCCAGTGTAAGGATTTAAGAACTGGAGTTATGTGTTCATATTTTCTTGTTCTTGTAATAATTCTTGCAGCCGCATTTTGGATTAACTGGAGGCTGTATAAAGAACAGCTTGAACAGCCAGTGAACACCACATTGCAGTAGTCAATCCTACTAGAGATAAATGCATGAATTAATTTCTCAGAATCCTGTTTATTTAGAAAGCGCCTTAATTTCCTAACATTTTTAAGATGGAAGAAACATGTTTTGGACAACTTTGTAATATGTGCTTTAAATGACATGCTAGAATCAAAGATAGCTCCTAGATTGCGGGCTGATTCAGTAAAATTAATTTGGATTCCAACTGAGTTAAATGATGACAAAATATTGTTGTGATCAGCGTCATTCCCTCCAACAAGGGACAAAGACAACATTCAATCAATCAATCAATCAATTAATCAAATTCAACATTGGAGAAACTTCATTTGATTTAAATAAAAGGTATAACTGGGTGTCATCTGCATACGAGTGAAAATTAACATTATGTTTCCTAATGAGAGATCCCAGTGGAAGCATGTAAAGTGAAAACAGTAAAGGTCCCAGTACTAGGACCTGCGGAACACCATATTGAACTTCTGTGTATAATGATGGAGTACTGTCAGCACATTTCTGTACATATTGGAATCGATTTGATAAATAAGAACTAAACCAAGCGAGCAGGGGGCCTGTAAGCCCAACATCGTTTTCTAGCCTGTGTAGTAAAATAGAATGGTCAGTGGTGTCAAATGCTGCACTTAAGTCTGACAACATAATTACAGTGGAGTTTCCTTCATCAGAGGATATCAGAATGTCATTTACAACCCGTGTTAGTGCCGTTTCTGTACTATGACCAGTGCGAAAGCCAGATTGGAATTTCTCAAATAAATTGTAATGCATAAGGTGTGACTGAAGCTGACTGGCAACTACTTTTTCTAGTATTTTAGAGAGAAAAGTTAAATTTGAAATAGGCCTATAATTATTTAGTATGTGTGGGTCTAGGTCTGACTTTTTAAGTAAAGGTTTAATGACTGAGACTTTTAGTGCAATAGGTATGATGCCATGCAGTAATGAACTATTGATAATGGTTAGAATAGGTGCTGCAAGAACATCCATTGATTACAACTTTTATAATGTTCTAATTGGTTTGCTGTTGTCATAACAGGATGAGCAGGGCCCATACTCATTGAACCAACAGAGAGAAAGTATTCTTGAGTTTCAAAATACAAAATGAGGCTCCATGTCTCTTTACAAGTACAGAGTTGTCTAGAGTTTTTGGAGAAGACTTTTGGAAAAAATCAGTTTAGCAGTCAGGAGACCATTTCAGTTTCCTCCTCCCATTTTGTTCTTTTTGTTGGCTAACATCATGTCTGTGCATACAACAGACTTCTTCTTCCATGAATTTAGCTGTGTATGTGGAACTGGTCTCCACTGCACATGCCGTACTGCTGCACCCTGACCTTTGGATTTGGTTAACCCTCAAAGCTTCTGCGCTGTGATATATATGCAACGTGCCGTACAAACCGCCATGAAGGAATAATGCAAACACCCTTTAGTTCTTGATGTTTTCTCTTTTTTTTTTTTAATGGTTTGAAATATTAAACAGAGAATTTAAAAAGTGAGAACTCAAGCTCTGTGATTCCTCCTATTGACAAAAGAAAACCACGTGGAAAGGTTGTTGAACACTCACATTAACACATAACCGAAATTAATAGAAAAGCATTCAAAACATTTCAAAACAACAACTGTATGCAACAAAAATCATATTACAATTACTGTAATATACAAAAAAATTAACTCAATTTAAAATAATTTAATTAATTTTACCATACAGAGAATAACAGCGAGCTTACCTCCTCTCACAGTAACACAACGAATACTGGGAGAGGCTCACACTGATGATGTCACATAACACAACAAACAGAGTAGGGAAATATAACAGGACCACAACAGAAAAACATACAACACAATGAATATTATCCAGATTTGGTGAAGCTCCAAACAACTAAACTTTTTATTTTATACACTTGTTAAATATGGATTAAAACAACAACATTTAGCAGTTCATGGAGAATTCACATGGTGCAGATGGTTAAAAACTGAACAGGTGAACAGTGCAGGTACAAATTTTGATTATCCAGTCATTTTAGTTTCTAGGCCAATGCCTCAGCAATCATCAGTCATAGTAATTCCAACACTTATGTACATTGAATTTCTTTATCCTCTTGCAGCCTCAATACTAGTCCAAACTGATTTGATATATAAGTAATGTACAAAGAATTGGCACTTTAGGAATTCTGATTTAGAAGTCACTTCATAGAAGTTACAAAAACAAAACCTTAATTCCTCTCTTAGAAATGGCTGACATGGTATTTAACATTTTTAGTTATAACACATTTTAGTAATTTGGAAGAATGCCATGATCTTTATCCCATCAATGTGCACACATACTACAAATTTGCTTTACTGTTTGCCCCTTGGGTGCTTTGGGTATTGCCTGGCTAATGATGATGTCTATCTGTGCTGCTTTGTGAAAGTGCTCTGTCTACTGATAAGGCACTATATTGAGAGGAGTTGAGAACTACTGCATACAGCATTAGTAGTTTTACATACTGCAAAGCAAACAACATCGGATTCACTGGGAATTGCATGGTTCATCCATCAGTCCAGTTCAGGATTGCCAATTGTAGTGGCAATGAACTTAAGCCAGGAACCAATCCTGGACAGAGCTGGAATTGCTTTGTGAAATAATACGTAATAATTGGAGTCACTTTAAATATTTAAATATATTATTGTTAATTAATAATTTGTAATAATTGTGTTTTCTTGGATACATTAAATAAACCTTAAGAATTGATTTGAAAACTCTATTCCCAATAGAGTTATACTGAATAAATACTTACCTGGTATTGTAATGAGTGGGAAGAATAATGGATACATGTTTGTTTTTTATTAGAATGCTTATACTGAAATGTCCTAGAAAAGATCCCTGGTTTATTATCTTTTATTTTCCCCCATTTCCAGGTTAGTAGATATGAGCTCACCTGGTCAAGGTGATAAGAAAAACTTTCTTGGTCCATTGGCCTTTTCACAGTTGTTTTCAAAAAACAAAGCCAATTCAACCAGTGATGATGGATCTATATGGAGATCATTGCAACCAAAGCACATCCATTAAATGAAGAATGAGGGCTCTGTCAGGATTATGAAGCCTCAAAAGCAGAACAAATATAAGGACTGTCCTGAGAGTTAGTCACCTCATATAAGCAGTTTGTCCTGAATGGAGACATGTTTGGAGATACATCACTAGGGTGATACATAGACTCTCCCTTATAGCCAGAGTGATGTAGAAGGGTGTGCTGGGGACTCTTTATCATGATCAAAGGCAGAAAAATGCTGTTTGATGTTTTTAATGTGACAATGTAAAACAAGAAATACTGTTATTGCCTTTTAAGGACATATATATTCTGGAAGGGAGACAAGAAGGTATACAGACCTAGGTAGAAGCTACAAGGAAGAAGAAGAAAGAAGAGAGGGAGAAAAGAGTAATAATAAAATAATGCAGTTGAAAGAGAGATGTACAATTGCCAGCACTGCTAGAACTAGTGTGCCAGCACTTGGAATACCAGACACATGTACGCTGCTTTGTCACTGATTTTTGAGTGCATGCCATATCTATTCCTGCGTTCAAAACTAAAAAACAAAGATTTCTGGCACCCATTGCATTAGACTCTGAAGTATATCATATTCATTCACTTCTCCTCAGGTCGCATGCTCAGGCCAGAAGGCCTTCTCACTGCCTTTACACAAGCCTGACAATATGTGTGCCAATTGCCTGTCATGTGTGGGCTCAAAGCAATTCTGATTACACTAGTTTATTTGGCACAGAGTGCCAGTGACAGATTGACTTAGGAAAGGATGAACTATATTTATGAACTTTTTAAAAATGCAAACTAGGTATCACATTTTTTATTAAAGGGCTATAGTGAAAAATCCCAGCACAGTTAGAGAACAGGATAAAACCTCATATTGTCTGAGATCCCTGTCCCAAATTAATAAAGCACCCTACATTCTGAACCTACTTTCTTTAATGGGTTGCTGGTGGGTGACAGTAAGGTGATTTCAATTTCTTTTTTATATGTTTTTATTTCTCTACAATGGCCACTTATTAATTCATTTTCATTTTATTTTCAGTTTAGTTTTCACCATTTCTTTTTTATTATTGGTGACTTAAAGTTCTATTTTGAGAGAATAACTTCAGTTTTGTTTTCATTTTAGCTTAAAAAGGAGCATTTGGAAAAAAAAATAAAAACTAAAAAAATGCAAGTTGTGTGTCAATAGCACCAGGATTGTAGAAACACATAGACATGACTATAAAAGACACAGTGAGGGGATTTTTACTCAAGTCATTTATACAGACAGCCATCTGAATGTTTTGTAAAATGTATCTCACTTGTGCTATTGTGGTTTCCATCTGTTTAAAGAAGCAGGCTGTTTACTTTGACAGCACTAGACATTTTAAACTCTTGATCCATGTGCTTCCCAATACCTTATGAAAGCCGGTAATTCACACCATCTAGAATTCCTGATTCAATAAACAGAAGTACCAGTGTATTTGTATTTGATGGACTGAGTTGACCAGACAGCAGCCTTCTACAGGCATGAATCTACAATTTATTGACAAGCATATCGTTTTACCTTCTTTGGTGGGGTTGCGCTTTTTTTAGCATTTCACGATACTCAATGTCTTTATCAATATTGTAAGAGCTATATGTGTTGTATAAGTAATTGTTTATATTATGAAATGAATTGTTTATAGTGTAGGTTTTATAAAATATGAATAGATAACATAAAGATAAAGGTAGAGTTTATTGTGAATGTTAGGAATACAACAGAGTATAGGAAGTAAAGGAATAAAAAGTATTTTTTTGAGTAATTAATCTTTGGATGCAATAAGTAGGATGTCCTGCAATGAGCTTTAACTCTGTAAAAGGGGGTTGGCCAATGGTTAATTATTGTTGAGCAGGATGTGGAGCAACAGTTTTTCTGACCGTATCCTTACGTAACGTTATGTAATGGTAAATTAAATTAAGAAAGGTTGTCAGGTTAGAGGTACAGTATTTATAACACACATGGTATAGCTGCATTTGTCCCATAGTTTGTTTCATTGGGTAGTTCTGCCAATAGTGTGATGCATGCAGGGTTGTACATGAACTAGTTCAAGAGAGTGCGTTCATTGAACAAGCTCATTTTTCTAAGAATAGTGAACTTAATGTATTTGCAAGTGAAAACGTGCGCTAGTTCACTTTTGTGTGACATTCTGAATCTGTTTAGGTCTAGATTAAATGCTTTGCCTTACCCTGTAATGTAGAGGTGGAGCCAAATCCGAATACGGTATTCGGATAAGCACAAATAGTGAATTTTTACGAATATTTATTTTGTACAGATTTTTTGCCATTTATTTGTATTCAGAAAAGATAACATACAGTAAAATTCCAATAGGTACTGTCTGTGTCTGCTTGCTTGTGCTTAAGGTGCACCCCCGCTGACACGAGCACGCTGTGAAGCTCCGCTTTCACTTTTAGGAAAACATTGTACTTCGCGACACCACTTTATATTTTTCCCCGTTGTACATGCACTATTTGGCATGAATTTTGACCAGCAGCATAATAGGTTAGTTCACCTACATGCTGGTTCAACAGTCACTATTTGTGTGACACGGTTGGAAATAGAGCGGTAATTTATATGTATACTTGCATCTATTTAATTTCTTTTTTGCCTGGGAGGATATTAGCAAATATGATTATACATGTTTATTGCTGGGTATAACTTTTTAAATAAAAAATATAAAATATAATTATTGTATTTTATTAAAAAACACTATAATAGCCTAATATAAGGCATGAAAAACTGAAAAAAGTAAACTCATGGGTCATTTATTCTTACTCCTTAAAAAAATACAAAAGAACTGAATATGAACTAGTTCAAAATTTAAATGGTGAACTAAGAACAGGAATTTATTCATTTTAATCTGTGTGAACTGAACTTTGACTTAGTTCTTGTGAGGTGAGAACTTGCACAACACTGGATGCATTGTTAATTCCATAGACCAAAATCTTTGTTTTAAAACGTTTACTAAAATATAAGGCAAAATAGATAAAAAATTTATATTAAAGAAATGTTCTTGCTTAAAAAAGCTCTCTTTAAGGCTTGTATATCTTGTTTGATTTCTCTAAGTTTGGTCATTCAGTCTATAAATGGTAGTTTACTGCTACAAATCTCTTTGCAAAAGCAGTTTAAGTGTGTTTTTAAATACATCAGGGTTTTTTCCTTTAAATAACCTCCACAAGCCTGAATGTTTCCCTTGTTACTGTCAGCATTATACTCAAGAATTCTCAGTGTTATGTTTCAGCCAGGGTCCCCAAGGCAGAGCTTCAAACTCCTTTTATGTCTTTTTGTTCATTTTTAAATCTTTGTATCTGTGTATGTTAATAATGTCGATCGTTCTGTTTCCATGTATCTATGTATTTTCTACTGTGTTTTTTGTGTCTTGTTAGAGGTTCCCCAAAAGGCAAGGCCACCTGCCCACCATCGTCAAGGGGCTGCCCTCAATCCTATCAAGTCTGGGAAAACAAGCAGTCCCTTGTGATTTATTAAATGCACTGGTGTTGGTGAGTTCTCTGGTAATTTATTATTGATTTACTGGATTTTGACCTCTGTGCTCTGTTTTTTGATGTTTTCTTGAATTTGTGTATTGGCACTTGTTTGCATTGGGATTTCAATTTCAGGCAACTCCTGCTATGTCTTTTCTGCTCTGTGCAGCTTTTTGTTAAGCGGAACATTTTTTTGTGAAATACATTAGACCCCCGCAAAGTCGCAGCTCAGGATTTGCGAACTCAGTCGTTCGTGGATTTTTCCTTAGAACCTATTAATTGTTAGCGGAAACCACAAATATCCTCCGCAATTTTTTATGGCTTTTTTCGTGACAGTACTGTGCTATGGGTGGCATGGTGGTGCAGTGGTAGCACTGATGCCTCACAGTTAGGAGACCCAGGTTCGCTTCCCGGGTCCTCCCTGCGTGGAGTTTGCATGTTCTCCCCGTGTCTGCGTGGGTTTCCTCCCACAGTCCAAAGACATGCAGGTTAGGTGGATTGGCGATTTTAAATTGTGTTTGTGTG
This sequence comes from Polypterus senegalus, assembly GCF_016835505.1. Taxonomy (NCBI): domain Eukaryota; kingdom Metazoa; phylum Chordata; class Cladistia; order Polypteriformes; family Polypteridae; genus Polypterus; species Polypterus senegalus. The sequence continues at coordinate 179,830,606 of NC_053155.1, read as the reverse complement.
TGTCTTGCGGTGGGTTGGCACCCTGCCTGGGATTGGTTCCTGCCTTGTGCCCTTTGTTGGCTAGGATTGGCTCCAGCTGACCCCTGTAACCCTGTGTTCGCATTCAGTGGGTTGGAAAATGGGTGGATGGATACTGTGCTGTAGAGAGAACAGGAAGCCAACGCTGAGGGAAATGTGGTTTGGGATGGTGAAAGTAGTCAATCCGAGAGTGTTATTCATTTCTCACTGCTGCCCTGTGACGCGTCTCCAGCTAAGCGTCCTCGTGTTTTTCATTTTGTTTTTGTATTCATTTTGTTATTCTTAAATGCACACAATGACGCCGAAATGCCCTGCACCTTCTAAGGCTTCTGGCACTGAGCCTACGCGCCAGAAGAAGTTTAAAGGTTAAACTACTGGATTTGCTCCTGGAACTAAAAAATTATTCTGCTCTAGCACGCCATTATGGCATTAATGAAAGCACCGTAGGCTACATAAAGAAAAGCAAAGCAGCGATCTGGAGTACCGTATCTGTAAGTTTCTGTGATAGTGCCGAAAAGGTAAGGACCGCAAGGAATAAAAATATTGTCAGGATGGAATCTGCCTTGGCATTGTGGATCACCGACTGCAAGAAGAAGAACATCCCCTTGGACGGTAACATCGTCCATGAGAAAGCACGGAAATTGTACCAGCAGTTCGCTACAGGAGAGAATGTAGCAACTTCCCATCACAATGTTCCTGAAACCTATAAAGAAAAGCCAGCATGAAACCCCACCAGAAGAAGACCTGTTCAAAGATACGACTCCTCCTGAAGAAGAGGCGCCACCCAAAGAGTTTTAAATCCTGTGCGCTACTTCATCATCATCATCATCAATATCATTCATCATTGGTGAGTATCCATACATTTTACTGTATTTTAATTAAATGAAATTATTATGAATTTATTCTACTTATAACAAAGAAAACGACAGCACATACCAAAGAAAACGCGCTTGCATGAATTACGGTACGTATAGCGGGAACATCGGTATTTTACATTCTAGCACTGTGGGAGACATAGCAGTACTGTACAATGTACGGGTTTACCTTTACATTCTGTTTTTAGGTAATGTATTAAGGTAATTTCTTAGGTAATGTATTAATGTATTAAGATGAGTTTGCAACGAAATTAAAGTGCTTTGGGGGCATACTGTATTTAGGGTTTAAACTATAAAAATAGGTATTTAAAAGGCATTTTTAACCATATCCAAAGTCGCAGTTTTTCACAATTTGCGAGTGCTCTAGGAACGTAACCCCCCATGAATTTTGGGGATGTACTATAAATCTTTTATTAATAAGGATCCTCCATTTTCATTGTTATCAGGGGTTTAACAGTTTTTCTCCCTCAAGTGGACATTTTGAGGTAATTTTTAGCTTTTCCTTAATTAGGAACCAAATGTTCATGAAACTCAGACATTGCTTTCATATTTATGACTAGTTCTTCACTATGTATCCCTGTTCCAAAGCATGTTCTTTCTAGCTTGCTGACAATTGTTATACCCCTTAGTCTAGACAGCTTCATAGTGCCTAGCGAATGAGTGAGGCATGGCACTCTCCTGTTGAGTCTGTTAGTGAACAGCAGAACGTCAGCGTCTGTCTGCTGAACTGGAGACTACAGTGAGCTCCTGTGTATACAAAGTTAATGCATTGGCAGCTCCCCTCTAAATTCAGGACAGGGACCATTTCCAAAACTGAATTTGTTTGGATTGTTTACTCATCTATCGAGGTATGCAGTATTTATTTCATTCCTATCCCCTATTATACAAGTAACACATCATAATTTGGGGCCCCGCACATTAGAATCACCCTTTAGTTTAACAATAGAAAAAACTTTGTATCTAGTGTCAGTCACTCTTAGGGCACAGTTTATGCAATTCTGTGTGAAAAATTAATTTAACACACAAGCCTTTAAGATGAGTGATTTTTTTCTGCGTGACTTTCTTTTTGACAAACTAGAATGTGTGGAGTTTTAGCGGTTTCCTGGTAGCTGTTTTACTCTTTACAAATAAAGCATTATTGCATGTTGGGTGCCGTCTTGATTCCAGACATTACTAACCCCGAGTGCAGTCTGATGTGGAGTTAAGACAGTAGGCCTGTCTCACATTTCTATGCTTACCAATCTATTTTCTCCTGGACTAATGGCCTGTTCACTGCTTGTCACATTTTTTAAAAGCTAAGCTGGCTAGTAATTGCAGGGTGACATGGTAAATAAAAAGTGCAGCTGCTTTAGTCTTAGTCATTCAGGCTATTATTATTCATTTAGCTCTAGGCCAGCACCCTATTACTCAGGCTCTCAGGATTGCGGAACAAAAAATTGAAACTTGGTCTAAAAGGAGGTAAATGACTCAGTCTCTGTTTAAAGCTAAGAATAGAGCTGACTGGCATGAGCACAGGATTCCGCTGTCACCCTCATCACTCAAAACTAAGCTTATAATCTGGTAGGGAGCGAGAAAATTGAGAGAGGCCAATCAGAATCTGCCTTCAGGATGCCTCATCTTTGAGCTGCCAAAAACACAAATAGTCATAAAAAATAAGAAACAGATAAAGGGCTTTCATCAAACCTGGAAAATATGAGCATCTTTGTATGTGTGGCCACTTAACGGATACCAAGAGGAATTTCACTCAATGCTTGATTGGAATGATGCACTTGACTACTGACCTCCTGACTCCCAGATACCAAACCTGTATTAAACGTAACTGCATCTCACTCCACTGGCTAAAGCACCGAATGCTAACAAGGTGGTGAGGCTAACTGGCACCACTGTAACTTTCTACTGCTTTACATTTAAAAATATGCATCTCTAGAAATGTGTTAACTTTGGGGCACTGAGGATTGTATAGCTGCTTCACAGCTACTGAGACCTGAATTTAATATCCAGCCTGAATTGAATGGGATTTTTTAAAGGTACTTCAGTTAATTACTACACTTTGAAGATGTGCATGTTTAATTTTATGCTAGGTAAAGGTGACGGTTCATTCAGATCAACTGACAGTGCACCCGCAGCTGGTTTCTACCTTGCAATCATTGATTACAAGATACAATCTATCAATGCCAACAGGGTAAGATGTATCTGCCAGTAATGCTATCATGGAAAAACTTGGTTCAAAAATAGGTATATAGATGCATGGAAGATCAGTCAATACTATGCCACATAAAGTTACCACAGTCAAATTTCTCCTAGTACTAAAATGTGTGGGGTTTGAATGCTTCTTAGTTAGTCACTCTTCAGAAAAAAATCATATTTGCATTGGGAGGGACACTAATTACAATAACTAAGTGTTTTAGATATATTATTTAAAATTTGAAATAATATATTTAAAAAGGTATTAACAGCTTACCAAATTAGATGGCTTGTTTTTTGGTCAGCTGGGGCCACTGTAGTTTGGATCACAGACTTTTCAAAAACACTCCAATCTGACTGAAAAATCAAAACATAAAAAGAAAACAATCCAAAATTGTTCAGGGACTTCTTGAGTGCAGAATATTTGCCTATTGCCATTTGTGGGGATTATATGCCTCTCAGTGAAGGATTGTAATACAACAAGGCTTAAACCAGGAAGAAAAATCAGGAAAGTGGCTATTCTTTAAGGACTACCCAGATCTCCATTTATTGGTATTTAATCTAGCAGATTTACAGTTCTCTATTTTTTGTTTTCTTATATAATAGGACAGTATTTGTGCTGTCTTCATCCTCATTAACATTTACATCATGAATGACTGCTGAATTTGGACTTTGTACTGCTTGTAACATGATTTTTGAGATATAGTATGCTTTATTATTTTTAATGGCTGCATTGGATGGGGCTTGTTGGCTATGTTATCTGCATTTGTGTTAATTATACCCCATGCAAATTTAGGTACTGGTTATTTCAGGTCTTATTTATTTACAGGTAATTTTGTTTTTAGTTTTGATAGATTTTTGACATGGACTGGGCAGTTGCCTTGTTTTGGCAAAGATAGAGCCAAAAAATTTAAGCAATATTCCACCCAACAAAAAAAATATTTTTAATGTTAGGCCTACTTATCTCATGTAGTTTGTAGTGATGACCCAGAAAAAAAAATGACCTCTTGTTTTCATGCAGAATGAGAAAATATGTATATAATGTAATGTAATGGTGGCCAATTCTTTGCAATAGCAAAAATACATGTGTTTTGCACTTTTCGAGCATTTGAATAGATAATGGACATGTGGATTATGTGACACAAGTAATGTGAGAATTTTGTTTCTTTTTTCAATGGATGTTTTTCACATCATTTGCCGTTGTACAGGATTGGTCACCATTAAATTCCATTATATGGTGTTTTCTCTCATTCTGAATAAAAACATGTGATCACATTTTTTTCTCTGCTGTCACTATAAACTACACAGAGTAAGTAATATTTTAAAATATATCATTTTTGGGTAAAGTATTCATTCAAGTCATCTCTTAACTCTTTGAGGGCTGAATATTTTTTCAAAAACATAGTTTCTGAAAAGCAATGGTTTCACACACAAATCAACATAAAACATCTGTTGCTGCATGCTGCAGCTGCTAGTTTACTAAGAATATGCGGCAGGCTTTCTGCCAGGCTGTCTTTGTATGGCTGGGACACGGTCAAAGTGCATTGCAATCTGGTTTCTACCTCTTATCGTTGTAAAGTGGCATTGTCAGTACAACAATTAGCTGGGGACCAGTCAACTGAAACTGGAACCTCATATTCTTTTTCGATCACTTGTTTCAAAATCTGAGTCTGACAAGTCATAGTCCAGTTCAGAGACAATAGGCGTCCACAGAGTATTTTGCTTTAAGATTTCGCTTTGATCTCTCACCAAGATATCAGTGCCATTTTGCTGTTGTTTGCGCCTTGCTGCTCAGAAAATCTCGGTCATGCCAATGAATCTAACTTTCCTTCTAGCAACGAGAGTCCATTTAAAACATAACGGTTGGCATTGTCACAGTTTACAGTCAATTACCATCGTCAACTCTTCCTTTTGACAAAAGTTGAAAGACTTAAATAAGTTATCAGAAGTGTATAATTTATACATTACATATAACATCTTGCATGGCTGTTAGCAGATTGTTGCCCTATTTTATGTTGTTTTGTTTGCTGCATTCCATTTAATTTCCTGGTTTTACTATGTTTCACCATATCCAAAAAAGTCTTTAGAACCAAGATCTTAAAGGTTTTTTTTTTTCTTACTACCTAATTTTGCCTTTTTTGTGTTTTCAAAACCCAGAATTGCCAAAAACATCTTAGTTGTGTGTGGGGTTGTTGGGGGATGAAGTTCTTGGAGAATTGCAGTCATTGGTTGGAATAGAAGAATGCTAACCCATCACAAGACACTCCACAAACCATATATGAACCTTTGCCATTAAGTACTATTCTGAATCTCAGCTTGAACCCGAATTTAGTATGGCCACAAAGTATGGTCTATGTAGATTGCACAGTTTAAATAAGGTAGTTAGGGCCCCACACATCATGGTCAAATTAAGCAGAGATCTGCTAGCCTTTTGGAGTTATTGTATGTCATGAGCGAAAGTGGACTGGAGGTGCATAATGCTGAAGCCAAATTATGTATTGGTAAAATTGCAAGAATGTGTTCATGTTGTTTTCAGTGATATCTCCTTGGAGGATAATGAATCGATGCTGCTATGGCTGCATAAAAAAAGACAAGGAGGTCCAGTTTGTCTGGTTTGAACAGAAAATGGTTGTGTTTTTCAGGTGTCAGCATATAATCTAGAAGAAACAATTAGAAAAAGGTAGAGCACTATTGCTTCCAACCTGGATTATCACCTGCTAACCGCCATTTGCCATTCTTGAGGGTGTTAAATGAATCACATCCATCCACCTCCACACTTACTTTGTGCTTGGATTTCCTGAAGGTTGGTGCTGCGTACATAACAGTAAATGTCTCCAATTTCATGGGGATGCTATGCTAAAAACAAATCCTATCAACAAAGAAAGGCCGATGGGAATAGCTGCCATCTGTTTACGTGGTCATTAATATAGTTTATGGCTGTTTTTCTAAAATCAGAGACAGAGAAGTCAAAGCACTTTAGGATCATAAGATTAAACTGATTAATGAAGGCAAAATATAAAGAATAGATAAGTTGAAGGCAAGGATATGAAACCAAAAAAGAACAAAAACCCCAGCAACCAAACCTTAAATTCTTAGTAAAAAAGGCTCACATGTTAAAATATAGTGCCAAAGAATAGTTTGCTAACAACAAAAACCAGCAACAATGATTTACTTGTATTTTTGTTTATAACAAAGTAAGGTTATTTCAAGCTGTGCCATCAACTTAAATGTATTCAGGTGCTGTTACTGACAACAATATGGTCATTGGGCAAGTGATAAAACACACAATTTTACTGTAGCTGTCAGAAAAAACAAATGAGAAACTGGAATGTAACAACTCCAATACAATGTCTGTAAAAACTGAGGTATATACTGCATCTTGTTGCAGGGGCTAGTTTCTTGAATGGGGTTATATTAAATGTTATGGTCACTGAGCACTGTGTCACGCATGTGAAAATAGGAGACACCCTCAGGACTCTGGACAGATAAGAAATACCACTGTCAGAATGAAAGGGGGCACTCTTGTTGATGTAACATCTCTTTTTTCCACAGTTAAGAGGGAAGTTGGCCAGAGGACTAATGACCTTACTTCTGGTGCTCCTTCAGTAAGCCCTACCCCTTTCCAGGAACCAGTGCCCTAAAACCACCTGGCACTGGACCGCAACTGACTAGGAACACTCAGAAGTGCTTCTTTCTGTTGTGTTTAAATCACCAGTGTGTGCTATTTTTTTGGACCCTTTTTGCCATTTTCCAGCTGCTGACATTGAATGGGGTCCTGCTGGTTCCCCAGCACTTTGTATGACTCCTGGTTCATCATTTACAATGAACAGAACAAAGGATAAAACTGGTCCAAAGTACACACATCATCAAGTAGTCAGAAGTGGCTACCAACATATAAAAAAGGAAAGCAGTGAGATTGAAGTCAGATACTAATTCTTAGTTACTAATTACACCTTAAGCACATTCTTGAATAAAATGACTGGAATTGAAAGGAAAAGAGAGGGCCATGTTAACTGATGTTAAAATATAGTAGTCGGTTACAAAAGAAATATTTAAATAATGTTTTTCCAAAGTAACATTCAAAGGCAAGGAGCAACCACGTTTTGAGCACAAACCTAGTCAATATAACGTAAAGCAAACATCAGGTAATACATTCTAATGCTAAATGGAAAAGAGCAAATGAAACAAGAGTATGAAAAACTGCAAAGGTCAAGAATGAATGAGAATTCACCGCAGAGATAAATGAACATGGAGCTAAAATATGATGATCATACCGATTATAATAAACGAATGGTCAAAACTGAAGCTAATGAATGACTTATGAAAATGTGCAGCCAGAAGGAGACATGAAATAAATCTGTCTTTCTGCAAGAAGAGATGATGTGTAAAGAATTACTCTTGACATTACTTCAATAAAATCCAGTTTCACTGAAACATCATTTGAGGGAATTCTTCTAAGCAGTTTGTATGCAAAATATAACATGCTGCCTCCATCAACTGGTAATACTCCCTGTTCAATACAATCCCGAGAAAGTGCCAATTACATCACTGAACATGCTGGCATTAAAGGAAAAAACAGGAAAGAATGAAGTAAAAAGAAACTCCCTGAAGCAGACTCATAATTACTCTGTCATAGTTATAATCAGCCATCCCACACAAGTAGAACAAGCTGTCATTGAAGTGTGCACACGCTAGTAACCCTCAGAGTAAGTGTCCTGTAAAGCTCCTCATAAATGCATGAGATTAAGTCATATTTAGATTAAACTAAATTCTTTGACTATAAGAAGTAAAATGGATAATTACTCAAAAGTAATCTTAAGATGGCTAATTAACAAAGGCATGCTTATACTCCACTTCCCACACAATTCCATAAGCCAGGCTCTAATATTTTAAAAGGATTAAGACAGATTTTTATTGTACTTTTAGGGTATGTTGCAACTATAACAAAGGCTCTATAAACCTATAATATTGTCTTTTCATTGTAGCACATCATGTTGTTTTGATGTTATTATTTTTAATATTCTACATTTGTCTGATGCCTTTATTCAGGGTGACTTAAAAGATAAGGGCAAGTTACAGATGAGGACAACTGTTTACAGATATTATTGAAGTTGGAAGTACATGAAACTTGCTCAGGGTCTCATAGTAAGGCAGAGGTGGGGAATTGAAGTCGTAAGCATCATAGGTTTTCAATTCAGATTCAAATACTAAAATAATACTCATGGGTAGTTAAAGAAAGCCTGATTACATTAGCAAAACAAAAGGCACAAGTGATAAACACATCAGCTGATACTTTTAAAAAATTTGAAGGTCAAAACTTGAATGGAAGTTGTTTTCATGTGCAATTTTTAGATTTTTCATTACTAAGGAAAATGTCACTGTCTTGTTAAATAAAGTGTGACTTATTTCAAAAGATTACATATTGTCCCAAAGGACAGAAATGGGTAAAAGAAAGAGAGCTCAGGCAAGTGTATACTAATAAATGTGTTTTAGGGTCTAATCAAAATGTAAACAACATTAATGACCACCATGTTACAATTCTGTACATACCGTGTAGGCAAGCAGGATGGCAGTGAGAGCTGTAGGATGGTACACCTACCTGGAATGACATAGTACTAGACACTTGGCTAAAGATGGACTGTAGTCATGCCATAAACCGTCAGCTCGCTTGTCTGTTGCTGTAGTACAGACTCCAGCAAAGTCTCGTGGGCTATGTTATTGTAGCAAGAGTGTTGGCTGGACTGGGTAATGACATGGATGTACTTCCAGTCAGGATGGAGTTTTTGCTGGCATAGCAACACAATTTGGTAGAAAGGATGCAGGCCTCAAAAATACTACAAGAACCAGACCAGGGTCCTCATGCATAACGCTGTGCATAGAATTCGCACTATAACATGACATAAGCACAAAAGCAGAAATGCACTTACGCACAAAAAAATGCATAAATCTGTGCGTTCGGCAACTTCCACATTCTTTCGCTACATAAATCCCAGTCAGCGTGGAAATTAACGCACATGCACGAGCCTGCTGTCCCACCCCAACTCCTCTCAGAATTACGCCTCTTTGAATAGGCAAATCAATATAAATAGCCCTTAAGCTCAGTGTTTGGTAAAAAGGCAATGGCAAAAGTACGAGGAAAAATAGAAGAATTTTAAAGGAATACCAAGTGGAGGCAAAGAAAAACGAAAAAAGAAGTTGTCACATATCGTCGCCGTGAAAAGGCGAGTCGTAACCCACCGTCTGAGTGTCATATGAAAGCTTAATATGGTACAGAGAAAGAAAAGGCACACAGTGTGGAAAAAGCACAAAATGTCAACTTTAATCTCTAAATTTCCACTTTAATCACGTACTAATTTTGTCATTAAAGTAGAATGTCATAAACTTCATCTTAAAATCGCTTAATTTACTGGTTTCTCAAATCCCATCGTAACTAAAGTAGCATGTTAAATGCTTTGTTTTGTATTTGATCTTCTATGTGCTCCATGTGTGTGAATCACTATGTGCTTCTGTTCTTTCTCTTCCTCCAACAGGACACAGAATCCATTACATTCATGATATTACAGTTCTCTGAATAATTAAAATACTGAGAAGTATACGTGATATCATTTTCATCATGATAGGAGTTAAAGCATGTTATTAAACATGGGAACACGGTGGCGCAGTGATTGTTCATGTCTTACTCAAGATGCTTGCTGCGCCATGCGCGACCTTCGATGAAATGCTTTATTGTAGCAGTACTGTCTCTTTCAAACGTACTAACCTCCAATTCCTGTACTTCCTTTTCTTTCTCCAAATACCGAATCGCCACACAATCAGCTCTGAAATAGACGTTAAGCCATCTGTAAGCTGAGAATGCCGATTCTTCAAAACTTTTAAGGAACATTGAAATGTCTTCGTAATGTTTATTTATTCTATCCATCTATCCCTCCAGTGTCACACCAGCCACAGCAAAAATACAGCACGAGGCAGGAACAACTGTGAAACGAAGTTCAAATTACTCGCTAGCGCTGCGGCACCATGTAGTTAAAGTTTTATCTGTATAATAAATATATTACATAAATACAGCACGAGGCAGGAACAATTTGTGAACGGAGCGCCAGATCCTGGCTAGCAAAGCGACACTGTGCCCTCACATGCTTAATTATTAACAATATAGATTGTTAAATGAAGTTAAAGTTTTTATGTATAATATAATAAACATATTTTGCTGCATTTCATCTTAAAAATGATATTGTCATCATATGTAAATACACGCTTTATAAAGTGGCTCAGGTTGTGCAATATTATAGCTGTATCATAAGTACAATTACCTCACTGTAAACTTGCAAGTACAAACAGTTGTACAAGGAGCACTTGATGGAGTGATTGAGTGTATGTATAGTTCTTGGGATGAAACTGTTTGTGAACCATGAGGTCCAAACAGGAAAGGCTCTGAAGCGTTTGTCGGATGAGACCAATTCAAATAGTGAATGGCTGAGGCAGCGTGTGCTTGATGCTGTATACCGATAATTCTCTTTCCGATCAGCTGCTGTACTCCTGTGATTTACACTCAGATACGGTGATATAAATACTCTGAGTGGTTCAGTGAGAGTAATATGGAAAAAGATGATCTGATGCGGCAACCCCTAACTGGAGCAGCTGAAAGAAGAAGAATGTGCAGTGAGAGTAACAACGCTAAAGCAGCTATGGTATTTAGAATAGTTTGACCATTCTGTGGACCATTATATTGTTACAGGTTAACTATAATCAGATGCATAAACTAATAAACAATATGCAGTTAATTTCAGTGTATTTGATAAAGCCGCATCAAGGATGTGGATCGGAAAAAGAAAGATAAACCACACAGAAACAGTAGCACTGCTTTGACGCTGGGTGCTCCCAGTCTGCAGAACCAGGTGCAGAACTTGCATACGACAGGGTATAAGCTACTGTGGAAATGTATGTGGCTTTATGCCAAATTTAGGTTTTAAACATCGTGATTTGAACATTGAAACATTCTTATGCAACATTTCTGTACGTATGCACCATTTATACATGAGTCCCCAGGACATTAACTGGTCTACCTAAAAACAGGCATCACCTCAGGCAGCCTGACCCCAATCTCAGGAGACAGGCTTTCAGGCCTGCACAGGGCCGAAATGGGACATTGACTTTTAAAGCACCAAAATACGTTAAAATGTCCCAAATTGACAAAAGGCCCTTCAAAGGAGTGGAAGACCATAACACTTCTGGCCTGAAAAACAAAAACATAATCTTCAAATTCAAAGAATTTATTACCTAAGCAATGAACAAAAAGGTAGGAAGAAGAAAAAAGAGAAATAAGTAGGCAAAATGAGTATGCATAAAAACCAAACCCAAGGCTAACAAATCCAAATTGTTATCCTGCAACAAAATCAATAAACCTGAAAAATCCAAAGTAAACTATACTCACAAGACTGATACTCCAACAACTCTCAGTGATTCTCTTCTGGAACCATCTCTTCCACAGGAGGATAGTTTAGGGAAGTTCCTTAGCAGTGACATCAAGGGGAACACACTTATTGGGGTTCAACCCACAAAACACAAGAAATATAGCCTACATGCTGCAATGCACAATGCATAAGAATTACATGACATTTACACAGAACAACATATACAAATATTACATTAAAACACATTAAAAGTAATACTTCAAAAATGACAGAAAAAAGAAAATACACATAAGCAGGCAAACAAGCTCTGGCTGAAACATAGCAGACGCAGCACCTGTAGTACTTCCAAGTCTTATCTAAGGGCTTCCACCTACTGAGCAGGCAAGCTTGATGTTGAAGAGAATGAGGAAAGGACTTATTTGGAAGAGGAAGAGATCATGGCAGAGGTGAGCACATTGTGGAAGAGGAAGACTGGAAGGTAGAAAGGAGAGATATCCAGCAAAATAAAAGGACAGGTGTCTGTGTGTGTCTGTTTATGTGAGTGACCATCCAGTTGCTGTGTTTCTGCCATTTAGTATGAGGTTCTTAAAAGTGCTGCTAAAGTTTGTGATGCGGTGTCTGCTGGAATGAAAAATGCAATGCATTTTATTACTACAAATGTTTGTTATGCACCATCTGTTGGAATGAAAAATACAGTGCACAAAACACTTACACACAAGCCTCTAAAAATATGAGGCAAGCTGAAGAAAAACAAAAACAAGTACAGACAGCAGGCAGACATGTCCAGTAAGGTAAAATGTACTTCTTAACCAATTTGAAGCAAGACCAACAACATTGTAATGTTCCATTTTTAAACAAGTAGTGTGGTATATAAAGAAGTTTTGTATGTATTTCCATGTTCTGTTTTGTTTTGCTTACATACGTTTACATTGACTACTTTATTTCTTTTAGTAGTGCAAATGCTGTAGTGGATGGGCTACCTGCCGGGGTGCCATAAAAAATGAACTGAGGGAAGCTGCCTACCAGGGACAGTTCATCCCCTAGCATGATAGATGGCAGCGCTCCTCTGGTATGGTTTCTGTTTGGACACCACAGTGTTGCATGGGGCTTGAAGTTCAAGAGGGCAACCCAACTGGAGTCCTAGCCTGCTACCAGAGGGTGCTGTTTTTTTGAAGCATCCAGATGAATGGGAAGTGCTTCTGCTGTGCAGCGTTATGGCCCTGGAGGCACTCCCCGGTCTAGCATAAAAGAAAATGCCTCATCTCAGCCTGAGAGTTGGAGTTGGGGGGCAGTGAACAAGACTTACCATGGAGGAATGGAATGAGAGAAAAAGAGTGGTGTTGTTTTGTTTACTGAAACCTTAAAGAAGAAGCCTGTTGATATATTTTGTCCACTGTGAACAAAATCATTTACTTTGAAACTAGGACTGTGGTTTGGTAGTTATGCCTTGGGTTTCGGGCTCAATGATGCCCCCAAGAGGTCACAATAGTTATTGTTTAATATAATGTGAACTTCACACATTTCATGCTTGTATTTTTCATTTGTTTTTCTTTTGTTTTAATAAAAATGTTCTTTCATTGTTCACTTCCATGGTCCCCAATCTATAACCATGTTTTCACTTCCTTTTTATTTTAAGACCAGGGTCCATATGTTTCATTAATGTATGCATGCTTCTGTATATATTTCATGATATTTCTCTACATACGTTCAGCAATACATTTTGTGTTGTCTCACATATGCACCTGTAGACCATCTTCCTGCGTCTGGAGAGGTAAGTACTTCTATCTCGGGATGACAGAGGGCACTGATGCTAATAATTTCCTGTAGCACAGGAGAAATCCCCTGACACAATCCCGCCCCTTCTGGTCCAAATGATATAAAAAGCACTCCAATCCAGAGGGAGGAGTCTCATTTGGACCCTAGCCTTGGAGGAGGACAGAGCTCAAACTCATTCTAGCTAATATTCTTTATTTAATTGTAGGCTCATTAAGAAGCTTCTGTGATGATTTACTAGCCTGTGTAGCTAATTGTTCTGACTAAACGAGGCGGCCCAGTTGGCACCCCAACCTTTTCCATAACTTCCTTGGTCTGCATGGCCGTGTTCGCAGTGTTTATTTTCCACTTACTTTTTCAGATTTTAATTCTAACTTTTATTTTGTACACCAGGCTCACTCGTAACTTTAAGTGTGCTTAACAAGAAAAAATTTAAGTGAACACAAGTCACAAGGAATGGAATCCAAACAATGCTAGCTCTAGCGAGTTCAATGAATTCTTCAGGGCCACAAAGAGAGTCACGACTCCTAAGCATGTTTTTCTTTGTTATAACAAAAGACTGACCTTTACTTTATGTTCATCTATAGGCAAAAATCAAATTCACTTGTCTGTGCAAAGCAAAGTGTTTGTAAATGCAGAATGCTCTGTTTACTGTGTGATACACCTAACACAGTCCCTAATTTGAATATTTATCTGCAAACTGAAACCCCACCAGCTTGTCCTAAGCAGTGTGGTTCTTTTCACTGCAAGCTACCTTTATCTCAGTGGGGAATGAACATCATGGCTTACTTCCTAATGAGCTTGGAAGAAAGCCCCAAAATCACAGGTTTACTTTCCATCACTGTGGCACTGCATGATAGTGTGTGGGTCATGGGACTTTAATGTGTTTAAAATGCCTGAAGATAAGTGTGCCTCACTAGGAGGTTAATGTATAATGGCAGATTAGAAGCTAGGTCTACACTCAGTCAGTGAACTGGAAAGAAATATACAAAAATAGCTTTAAAATATATCAGATGACACAATGGTACTACAGGTAGTGTTGCTGCAACACTACAGGTTTATTTTCTGAATACTTTGAGTCAAGTTTTCATTTACTTGAAGGTTTATGCTATGGAATGTATGTTTCTTCGACAGTTTGAAGTACTACAACCAAACTCATCTTTTCAGTTCACACCTTCTTCTAACATAATTCACTTGGTGTAATTTATTGAAAAAAAAAATTAAATAAATGTTTACATCATTCATAGTAATGATCAAAACTATTCAAGCTAAATAGAATGAACACCAAAACTTACATTTTGCTAAAAAATCTAAGATACAAATAGTGTGTCACCATAAGTGGAATTTGCATCATCTCATCTATAACCATTTTGGTGATGTGCTAAAGCATGACAGCATGGCAAAATATATTTTGATACACTTTTTATGTACATCTCTAATAATTTGTCTGGGTATGTGGAGGCAGGTAAGCCTCCAGGAGATCCTGGCTTAGAGTGGCAAACAGAGCTAGGGAAAGTGAGGGCAGACGGTGTTACTTCTGACCCCAAATAAGAGGATCAAGTTGGAACCAAGGCAAGCAGGTAGACAGGTAGGCAGTGAAAGAGGCAGATGAGAGCACATGGAGCCACACTGAAGGAGCCACAGAAAATCAGGGTGACTGTGGAAGGAGACAGTTGTTTCAGCTGCAGAATAACACGGCAAGGATCAATACTGCTGTCTGTTTCATCCCAAAAATCTTTAAAACCTCCCAAAATCTGAGTTTACTTTGTTTCACATTTCAAAAAAATAGTTTTATGAGAAATGTGTATGCAAAACTGTAATGTTTTGTTTAACATTTATATTAACAGAAAATTTGAAACTGTTAAAATGTGACAGCACTGAAAAGGAGACAGAACTGTTTCTTATGGTGCTCCAGTGCTGCTCACATCCTTATCAGAAACACAGTCCTTGAATCTCACAAACTATGGTCTGCCTGATGGATAGTCCATTATTCAGGACACCACAGGCTCATCCACCTGCATATCTCTGAGCTTACCTCTTAACAAGGATGGCTGGAGGGAACTGAATGCAAAATCAAAAAACATAATTCTCACAGTGCTGCCAGCTTTGTCCAGGTGGGAATAAGCCTTATGGAGCAGAAAGATAAATGCATCCATCACAGTCTATCCAATAGGCAAAACACAGTGGGTCCAGGTGGTCTACCATAAGAGGACGCATATAGTCCAGGACCAGCTTCTCAATGTTTTTTATAATATGAGACCTTGGTGCCACTGATTATCATTAGATCAACCTTTGTTGAAGATCACTACATAGGAGAGTTGGATCAGTGCTGTGCTCACCTTGGGGCAGTATTTTTTGCCAAAATGGTAAGAAGAAGCTACTTAGAATGCTGTGGAATGACCATTCATCCCGGCCAATACCCCCAGGCCGCCAGGAGGAGCTCTCCCTGCGGCATGGAGGTGCCCCGAATACTAGCAGGGAATTATGGACAATGGAGTTTTCATTCACAACCCTGCTGGATACCACAAGGGCTGCTAGATGGAGCTGCAGGGAGGAGCAAAGAATATTTTCCCTATGCCCCGGAAGTACGTCCAAGTCACATGGACAAGAGGAAAGACGTGCTTCTGGGGTGAAGAAAAGGACTTTTTTTTATCTGACCAGGAAGTGATAGGAGATCACATGGACTGGGGATTGGAAACACTTCCGGGTCAGAGAATATAAAAGGACTATGGGAAATCCCAGATGGCGAGCTGAGCTGGGTGGAAAGGTGGCAAAGCGTCTGGGAGTTGTGGAGTGTATTATTGATTATTAATTGTGTATTGTTGAGAGTTTATGAGTATTGTGGAGAGGAGGGTGCTTTGTGCACTGTTGAATAATAAAAAGTCAACTTATTGGACTTTTACTTGGTATCTGGTGTATTGTCCGAGGGTTCAAGAGAGCGATAGCGCCCCCTATCTGTCACAATGCATACTGTAAGTGGTATCAACAGCTCCTTAGGGTTCTGGGGTGAAATCCCCAGCTTGATAAAACCATAAAAAAAATGCAAAAAAAATATTAAATGTTGAAAAAAATATAAAAACTCAAATAGAAAATTGAATTATTTGTAAAATTAATAATATCAGTTAAGATGTTAGTTTTATGAATAAAAAAGAGAACTGTTATGAAACAGTATAGTAATTTAAATACAGTTTATACTTTTTAAGCACTCTGATCTCTTAAACTGTATGTTAAGTTATCCTGTAACCAAAAGGGAATCAAAATGCAAACTTTTGGAACTGGAGTGATCTCTTAATTATAGACACTTTTTACTGAAAGTTAATGGCTAAATATATGTTAATCCATATGTCTATATTACACATGTAACCAGTAAGATGCATTGCAGCACCCCAAACACCAGACACAAGTCCTATGTGCAAAACGTAAGGCTTATTATTATAAATTACCTTACAAAGAGGTTTCTTTTAATAAACACCAACACACAGCCGATTTCTTTCTCTCCTTTCTCTCTTGCTTATCCTCCACTCTTCCTAATAGTGCTTTGTTGTCCTCCACTCCCGACTCCACAAAAGTGGCTCCTTTAATCTTGGACCTGGGAGTACCTCCAGGTCAAACATACGCCATAAAAAGTATGGAGGATAAATTCTTACAGCACCCACGGAACCCGACAAGGCTGTCTTGCGGGAATACAGCTCCCAGTGTGCTTTGCAGGTGTCCATACAGGTATTGTTGTCCAGGGACGTTGCCACCTAACATGCTGGAGGAGCATGCTGTCCTGCCAGGCTGACTCTTGCTGTCCCTCCACTACACTTGCCTTCTAGCTGGGTATTGTTTTTTGGGCCAGCCCTGCTGGGATAAAAGGTGTACCCACTGCTGCACTGGCATCTTCTGCTTGCCTCCTGATTAAGGCAGGACAATCTTCCCTCAGTTTTTTGTGCCTCTGCAGAGTTGGCCTCCCATCCACGCAAGGAATCTTGATCCATCTAGGCTGTGACACCCTCCCATGCACACTGCCCATTACACAATATAAATATGTACATGCATATACCCTGCTGTTTTTTCTAAGACTCTGTGAAGCTCCTTGAGTATGGGAAAGGCACTATATAAATAAAATGTATTATTATTATTAGCTGTTTTTTTTTTCTTTGGTAATGGGTTAAATATATTTGATTCAGTGCCACAATATACTTTATTCCAATCATAAATATAAAATAAAGGTTTCATGTTTTTTTTAATTGTATATTTATTCTTTTTCACATCCATTACAGTATGTCTGATGCATTTAGAATTCATTCTTTAACATTACCCACTGTAATGTCTGTTATACATGCTCATGAGATGGTCTAAGTTAATTGCACTTCATCGTAGTCTTGGTTTGCTACTAGTCTACAGCTCTGGGGCACACTATAACAATACTAAACATGAAATTTAAGCTTGTTACTGTAAATATGTACAAAAACCAGATAGGTACAGGATCATCCTGAGCTGAGAGTACCTTTGAACTGAGCATTAATATGTATCACCTACATGGTAGTCACAAGCTTTTAAATAGCTGAATTCACAGAAACAAACACATAAAAGGGCAGCACTCATATTAACACACATGCACAATATAAGAAAGTCATATTAACTAATAAAAAAAGAACACTACGTAAACAATAAAGAAAATCCAATAAATAAATTACTAACATGTTTCTGACATCACCATTGTAGATAACTACACAGCAACACCTATTAAAGTATCATCAGTGATTTCTGTACAACACAAAATTCATAAAATAAAAATGTACACCTGAAGAAAAAAATGTTCATAATTTTAATAACTGAAAACTGGTTAAAATTTCAACTTTAACTTGAAGAATGAAAGAGAAAATAAACAGATGCTTAAGAGGCCCTACATTTTGCATTTAGCAACATTTTTTAAGGTGAACTGTCTAATGCAAGTGCAATGATACTACAGAACAAAATGGAAAAATCGTGAATACCACGAGCTACACCAGGTCTTCAGTGAGTGTGTTCCCAAAATAGTATTCACCTCAGTCAGCCTAGTTACAAACTCAAAAGGCAATCTTCAAGGTCTGCATAGGCCCAAAATGGTCTTCAGGATTTTAAAAGTTCAAAACTACTTTAATGCTAAAAATATACATATAAGCTTTCAAGGGGTAGGATAACTGTAAAACTGTAGGTTAAAAGGGCAAATGAAAAATATATATAAGAAAAAATCATTCATATAAACAAAGGGAGAGCAAACTGGGGAAAAGGGCAAAAAATTTAGCCTAAAAGACAGCTGAAGGCTAACAAATGCTTATGTGCATACTTGTAAACACAAACCAGAGACAGGGCAAAAATCCTCAATAATCCAGAAAAACCAAGAAAATGCTTACAGTGAAACACACTCCACCATAATCAATGATCCTCTGAGCGACTTATCACCTTAACCTCTCTATAAAGAATGTAGACAGCCATTTAAAAGTAACATTGTCATGACGCCTCTTGGGAGTTCACTCACAGAATGTAAGGCGTGTAGCTTTAAGGCAAAAAACTAACATACATGATAATGAGGAGAGAAAAAACATAAAAACAATATTAATAAAAATAAAATCAGCCGTTCAGAAGTAATATCATAGTCACGGCACCTCTTGGTGTTTCATTCATGGAATGTAAGGTATGTAGCTTTGAGGCACAAAACTAACACACATGATAATGAAGTGATAATTACATAAAAACAGTATTAATTAAAATAAAATCAACTGAAAAACAATCATTCAAAATGAACAAAAATAATGACAAAAAGATAAATAAACATAAGGCAGGGAACAGCCCCTGACTGTAACTTAACAGCAAGTAGACAGCCCAAATATAATTTCAATTTCTCAAAACTCCATGATTGTAGAAATTACCGAAATATAGTAAACAGAAGACTTTGACAAGACTGAGAACCTTACAACTATTGAACCTTTTCAGAGAAGCATGCTTTTCTAAAGAAAAGAAAGATTAAAAAGCTTCACTTTTGTATTTATTTTCAAGGAAATGTAAAGTGCAAAAAAACAACTGAGAATAACAAAACATTATTTATTTAAGATATATTCTCTTTTTTCCCTTCTCTTGCTTTTATCACTGTTTCTACTCTAACATGCAACTGAACTACCAGTACTGATTCTTGTACTTCACATTAAGTAATAAACTTCATTAAGTTAATGGTGGAATCTATACTAATAAAAGGCAAAGCCCTCACTGATTCACTCACTCACTCACTCACTCACTCACTCATCACTAATTCTCCAACTTCCCGTGTTGGTAGAAGGTTAAAATTTGGCAGGCTCATTCCTTACAGCTTACTTACAAAAGTTAAGCAGGTTTCATTTCGAAATTCTACACGTAATGGTCATAACGGTCAACAACGTCCGCCATGTTAAACTTTCTTATTCATGGCCCCATCTTCACGAAATTTGGTAGGCGGCTTCCCTGCGCTAACCGAAACCAATGTACGTACTTATTTCAGTGGTATGATGCCACTGTCGGCCACCATATTGAAGTTTCCAATGTCACTAATTCTCCAACTTCCCATGTAGGTAGAAGGCTGAAATTTGGCAGGCTCATTCCTTACAGATTACTTACAAAAGTTAAGCAGGTTTCATTTTGAAATTCTACGCGTAACGGTCATAACGGTCGACAACGTCTGCCATGTTGAACTTTCTTATTTATGGCCCCATCTTCACGAAATTTGGTAGGCGGCTTCCCTGCGTTAACCGAAACCAATGTACGTACTTATTTCGGTGGTATGATGCCACTGTCAGCCGCCATATTGAACTTTTCAACAGTCTTTGTTACTTATGGCCCATCTTCAAGAAATTTGGTACGCGGGTTCCCAACGCTAACTGAATCCTACTTACATACATATATACGTCCATAGCCTGCAGCTCGGTCACCGTGTGAGGCGGCATTGGGTTTCCTATCCCAATGCCTCCCACGTTGTTGGCTGCCTGCCTATATAAGGCTGTCCGTCAATCCAGTCTCTACATTCCCTTCCTTCGCCATGGGATTCATGTCTCCGTGCTGATAACTACAGCCTTTTTATTTAATCCACGGCTTCTCCGCTGTTTTATTGTTAATTTATTACGATTATAGTTATTGTGTAGGTATTTTAGACTTACTTTACATTGTTCAGGTACCAATTTCCTTTATCATTCCAACCGTACCCCCATTACCATGTCTATCGAGATGATCACCATCGATCAAAGAACTGTCACTTACCGAGTGGTTTCCATGCCCAGAGATAGCACCTGCCTTTTCCATTCTCTTTGTTACATATTGCAAGGCCATATCAGGCTCATTCTTGATATCCTGAGGAACATTGTGTCTTATGTATAGAATGACTGGAACAGGTTCAAGGTGTGCACTGATGACGGTACAGGAGATAATTATACTACACAGGAGCACTATTAGAGTGAAATGCTTAAGCCCTTCACCTATGGTTCTGCATGTGAGTTGATGGCTGCCACTGAATTGTTTTACAAAAAATACAAATATTTTACACCTTTTAACGATTTCATTAGTGGGCACTTTGATGTTTATGAATGTTTATACTCTCAAAAGCTGGATGTGACGTTATCGATGAAACCGGTTGTATACTTACAACGCTTGTCAGATGCTGAATGTCTCTTCAACACAAGTCCTACAAATACTGTCGTAATTGAAACAAACCATGAAACTCAAACCGATTATGACAGCAACAATCCAAGCTGTGAGATTTGAAACAAGATTACTGTTCACATGGCCAACTGTACGTTGCATGCTCAAGAGTAAGCTCAGCGCACAGCTTGGTCATATTACAACCGAAGGGCCGAACTCACAATGTGGTATACAAAGAGATCCTTAAATAATTATTGCCATATTTTCCCTCAGTTTAAAAAGGTTTCATTTTCTTCTTCATAAAAATTTTAAGGCAGTACTACGCCGCTGCAAAGCGCAGGTATTTTGCTAGTTACTATATATTTCTAAAGGTATTACTTACAGGTATACTGTATTAAAATATCCAAATTTTTTAAAGAGGCAAATGTGTCAAGATGTTGTTAGAAGTTAGTTAATATTTATGCTTTCTTTGTGTACGTTCAGTAGTTTTAATTGATTTGTAATGCATAGCTAAATCTGGTGCCCATTAAAAAATTAAACTTACAGTTTTTTCTTAACTCAATTTGAATATCATAGCCATAAGTTGTGTGAAGGAATGCCAAATTTATAATAATAAATTGATCTTCTTCTTCTTCTTTCGGCTGCTCCCGTTAGGGGTTGCCACAGCGGATAATCTTCTTCCATATCTTTGTGTCCTCTGCATCTTGTTCTGTCACATCCATCATCTAGATGTCCTCTCTCACCACATCTATAAATCTTCTCTTAGGCCTTCCTCTTTTCCTCTTGCCTGGCAGCTCTATCCTCAACATCCTTTCCCCAATATACCCAGCATCTCTCCTCTGCAGATTTCCAAACCAAATACTTAAAACAATACTTTAAACATTTTCATAATTGGATGGTGCAAATAATCGTACCTGTTCTTCTAAACATTAAAGTAGTAACAGGTTGGGCAGGACTGAATAGACATCCCTTTCCAAACATCAGCTTTCAGCTAATCGTGAGGAATTCCAGTGCTCCCAGGACCTCTGAAAGTTACAAAAATTTCAAATGTACATAACTGCCTTCATTTAGAGTAGAAGTGGTTTAAATGTTGAGATTCTCATAAAGAATTAACCATCTCAACCTTTGCAGAAAATCTATTAAGGCCACTGTGGCCAAAACATCATTGTTTTAATTAGTACCTATAATTTAATCAATTTGTAGATAATACTGTAATTTTTTTAGCTGCACACAAACAACAATTAGATTTACTTCCTTTGGATTATTAACAGATTGATTCCTACAAATTGCTATTGAACTCATTCCAGTTACCCATAGCTAGTAAAAAGAGGTAAAATAAAATATTTTTCTATTGGTAATCTAAGCGCTCCTTCTTCACTACCATTTACTGCAGTCATAGTACTACTATCTAAAGGTACTTAAGCACCTCTACTTGGGTAAGCTCATCTTCATGTACAAAGTCATTATTTTATGGCAGACAAAGACATTTTGAAGAGCTGTTTCTCTTCCTGATGGCATCACTTTCAATTAAAAACTTCTCTAGAGCAAAATTTCTGAAACTGTGGTTCTATGTTGTGGGATGCTGCCATTGGGTCACAAGTCACTTTTGTATTTAATGGGAATGGGTCACGTAGGGTTTGTGAAGTGTATCACAGTGGGTCCCCATGGGTTGTTTAAGCAATTGACATTGCTCTGTTATAATGATTGTCTATGATTCTCCAAGAGGGATGGTCAGAATGGAAAGGGTTTCTTAGACACCAAGAAGGACAAGAATGGATTGTAAGAAAAAAGAAAGTTTAAGAAAACCTGTTCTAGAACATAACAGAAATTCCAGACTGGGGAGTTTAAAAGACAGCATCAAGCTGCAGAAATTCTAACGTCACCTGTTGAAATTTTTACTCTGAAGGAGCACCTAAAAAACAAAATACTCAATAAGACAATCCTGAGTAAACATTTTTAAAAACAACTACTAATCACTTCATTTGTTAATTAAAATCTAAACTTCAAAAATTAAGAGGAATTAGAAAACGTATTTGTATTAGAAAAATAAAAAATCAAGATTAAAAAATATATAACTTGACAGAAAAACAAATGAAGAAAACTATAAGTAAACTACATCAAAAAAACTCAAAAGAAAACAATGACTGATAGAAAAATAATTAACATGGCTTCATGTACCCAAAGGGTCGAATGACATTTTAGAAATTGTATAAAGCCAAAATAAACCAAAAGAATCTCTGAAGCAACAAATCCTAAAAGAGCAAATCCTGATTCCTGAAATCAAGTGACAAGAAAACATAACCGGAAATTTCAATACTAAATGAAACCTAGAAGTGTCATATTCTGTATTTATTGGTATTATATTTTTGTTGATAGTTTTGAATTATTTTTCATACTATTCTATTTGCTCTGTCATTTTTGTTTATACTTTGTGATGTGTGAGTCCTTGTCTTGCACCACAAAACACAAGTCTGAGTCTCCAGCTTTATTCAGCTTGAAACAGGAACAGCACAGTTATTTATTTTAGCGGGATCTACCATTCTCCTACGCCAGTGGTTCTCAAACTGTGGGGCGGGGCACCCTAAGGGGGCACAAAGTCACAAAAAGGGGGGGCGTGAAGATGTGAAAAAAAGAAAACAAATATCAAAAATATGAAAAATACATCTATTGAAACCAAAACAAATTAACTTAAACTACATTCTGATACTAGAAAAATAAATATAGAGTTAGATAAATGTCGCTAAAAGTTAAGTAGGTATAATAAAATATGCATCTATGATATATCATTAATTAAAAAAGAGCGAATTGGTATTAGGGGGTTCCTTTCAAAAAAATGTTAAGGGGCGCGATTAAAACTATTATGAAAACTTGGGTCGCAAATATTTAAAGGTTGAGAAACGCTGTCCTACGCACAGACTCAGCAGTCAGGCAGGGTCGTGACCAGGTTAGTGGCCAAGTAATACTGTTCCCTGCAGTTATAATGTTCCTTGCATCACCCATTGATGGCAGGTGCTCATAGCGTGACCGTGATCTTTTCAGATTTCTTTTCGTGGCAAGCTGCTACAGCGCTGGGAGCCTATGGTAGGCCGGGCAACTGACAAGCTGTCTTCCACAGACGCCGCAATCGCGATTCGGGACGCTCTTTCGCATGTCGTCCTGTTGTGGAGAGCCCCAAAAGAGTTTAGAAGCCTTACAACTTGATCAATTTTGCACATTCTCTCTTTACATATATCTATGTTTTTTGTGGGTGGAGCCCAAGGAGGGGGCCACCCTGACATGACCACTCCTGAAAACTTCCCTCTGGCTAAGATCATTCCATATATAAAGGGGTTTGTGAGAATTGTGATTTTCTTTTCGTTTGTCTCTTTATTTTTTTCCTGTTTCTGGTTTGCTGTTTCAGAGTGTGGTTTTGGATGGGCTTTCTGTTCTTGGGCCTATTTTTGCTGTTTTCAGGATTTTTTCAATGTTCCTTTTCTCTTTACTGTTTGTTCTAATAGTTGCTTTATTAATAAAGATTTATGCAAAAGCCAGGGGTTTACTGTCATCTTCCCTCTTGTGGACATTTTGCTTTAGTTTCTGTTATTTTCTGCTCCCCCTGTTTAGGGTCTGCTATGCTGGTAGCCTGCAGCTACCAGTTCTGAGGCTGACTGGTTTTGAGGTGCATTTGAACTTACACTGATTGTGTTATGCTTGAGACTTCATATCAAAATAAGAAGGATTTTACCTAAAACATTTGAGGCTGTACTGTAGAGGCAAGCTGTAGGCACCACAAGAAAACCCCTCCCACAAACAACACATTAGAACAACAATATTTATTTCTAAAGCACAATTTCATACACGGAATGTAGATCAAAGTATTTTACAAAATGTCAAAGAAACATTTACAAAAAAATTAATTAAAATTAAATAAGAATAATAGTGAATAAATATAATAGATACAATAAATAAATACATATTTAAATTAAACAGATATATAATTAATAGAAAACTCCCTTATATATATAATTCTATAAATGATTATGATGATAAGATCAGATTGCTGGGAGGACAGAAAAAAAAAAATAAGATAATAAAATGGATAAGCTGGAGGAAAAAGAAAATCTGCAGGAGTCCTAAGGCCAATAGACCACCCAGCCCCCACTAGACATTCTACCTAAAAAACCTTTAATATTCACCATGGGATTAATAAAGTTATTGTAATATAATCAAGTTTAACACGTTCCAAAGTAGTCCCTTATTGTTTTGTAGGGTTCCTCCTAGAGAGTTTGATTCAGTGTGTCTTGTGTACAGTTTGGGTGTCCACTTTCATACAAATGTCACAGGTGGCTACACCATACCATCATCAAATGGTGTAAAAGAATACAAAGAAAAGTAGAGATTAGTTAAGATTGCGTATTCATTGAAGAATATGACAGATATATGCTTGTATAGGAGCAGAACTAAAATGTAGTTACAAAAGCCTAAATGATGTGGATTTGTAGTATTTTTCAATGATCCAAAGTGTTAGCCTGGCATCTCTCTATCGGTAAAGTAATCCAGAATTTTGGTACATAACAGCAAAAGACCACCTCACCACTATTAGAAGATGTAGGATAAAAACTTGAAGTGTAGGGGGACAGGTATTCTAAAACATAGAAAAGGGCAAGATTATTTGAAGCTTTATATATCATTAGTAGTATTTAAAAGTCACTTCTAAAGATCACAGATAATCATTGTAATATGCATAAAGACTGGTGGGATGTGCTTAGGTTTTTTATTTTGTTCTGGTTAAAATTCATACTGCCACACACTGAACTAACTACAACTAAATGATGTCTTTCTTAGGTAGTCCTGTTAGGAGTGCATTACAGTAATCTACTCAACTAAAACAAAAGTGTAAATTACTTTCTCAGCATCTAGCAATATTACAAGAAATGCAACCTTTGCAATTTTCAGTGTTCAATGTTCAATCCAACACAACAAAAAGATCAAAAATACAGTATCTAATTAGAAGCCAGCATATTCTTATTATTAAGTAATTCACAAGGATTGTACTGGATCAGAGAAACAGAAAATGACAAGTTGCTAATGATTTTAATACTAGTCAGCATTCAATATTTTTAACTTTCCTGGTAAACACTCAAATTCATTTTACAGAATTTAAACTTCAAGTTTTAGTATTTTATAGAGTGCATTTCGATTTAAGTGGATCAAGAAGATTTTGTTGCATAATGAGTCAATTTGTACCCATATGGTGCCTTAATTGTATTCTTCAGTGCAACTTTAAATGTAAGAAACTCTGAGGTATTTTGTCAGATTTTATGCTGAAGTATTAAAGACAGCAAAACAGTGTCTTTCACATAATTTATCACCGAATTAATTGGCTATTTGGAATAACAGATGCAATTTGTATAAAAATAAGTCTGTACTTTTAGATAGATAGATATAACTCACTTCATTTTTCCCCAGGAGGAAATTTGCCCTTTTACAGAAGTACTTTAAATAAATAAATACACATACACACACACACACACACACACACACTGGTCTGAACACACACACACACCAGAATGACTGTAAAGCAAGGAAATTAAAAAGAAAGAAAACTCCTGATTTCGCAGTCCTAGTCCCAGTGATGTATCATGTAGACAATATTGCTGGTGGTATAAAGGAGCACTAGCAGCGTTACACGCTTCTGCTGAATAATTCTTTGGCTGAAAGTGTTAGTGTGCCAGAGAGAGAATATGCAGCATTGTTCATAATGGCACTCAGTTTTGTAATAATTCTCTCCTTCACTATGACCTCCAGGGGATCCAGAGAGTGCCCTATTACTGGGCTTGCCCTTTTAATTAGCATGTTCATTTGGTTGCTGTACATCTTTCAGAGCCTCTTTGTCAGCAGATTTAAATGTTCTCTTTTTCTTATTCAGGAGATCTTTTAGATAGATAGATAGATAGATAGATAGATAGATAGATAGATAGATAGATAGATAGATAGATAGATACTTTATTAATCCCAAGGGGAAATTCACAGCTCATTAGTATTCCAGGGCTTGTTGTTTGGGTCTTTATGGGTAATGAGGCATTGTGTGGTGCTAGTGTGTGTGGCTCACACAGATTTAGGATTCTTTTCGTGGCTGATTTTATGACTTGGTAGCTTGAAAGTTCTTGTTATCCATGGCTGTGCAGTGCACCTG
Organism: Polypterus senegalus; assembly: GCF_016835505.1. NCBI lineage: Eukaryota > Metazoa > Chordata > Cladistia > Polypteriformes > Polypteridae > Polypterus > Polypterus senegalus. Next base: position 179,803,541 of record NC_053155.1, on the reverse strand, counting down.
GGTCTTTATGGGTAACACTATGCTGACACACAAGTTAATATAGTCTGTGATGCAGTGACTGAGTACCTCAATATTGCATCTGTTGTGTATTTGTATGTTCAGTAATGAGTTTAGAGGAGGAAAAGGAATTTCTTAAAAAAGGTATTTTGTCCTGTTTTATATATGAAAAAGTCCCATTATTTAAATAAAGAATAAAAAAGTTACTGCATTTAAGTTGCTTTGAAAACATCTAAATGAAACTTACAATAAGGACAAGCCATGGACAGATTATTACAATGCAACATTTAGTGTATTCGGTTACTTCATTTAGGGAGACATGAACGTAGCTATCATTATATTCAGTTGAGTCACATTGCCTTAATTTATGTGAAAGACATCATCCTCTGATCTCAAGGAGCAAAAAAAAAAAAAAAAACAAAACATTTAGGAAGGAAAACAAAATAACGATGGCATTTAACTTGTTTAAGCAATCCTGGTTGATTTTGTCTGGACTTCATGTGTGCATTTCAAGCAGTGATAAAACCTCTAAGTACACACAGGTATCTTTTCAAACTCTCCTTACATTTGAAGGTTACAGTATCCACTCACATGCAGTGTCATAGCGCTTCATACATGCAGATGTATGGCAAGTCACTACATGTATAATAATGAGGCATTGTGTGGTGCTAGTGTGTGTGGCTCACACAGATTTAGGATTCTTTTCGTGGCTGATTTTATGACTTGGTAGCTTGAAAGTTCTTGTTATCCATGGCTGTGCAGTGCACCTGGCACTGAATTTTGGTGGCTTTTATATGTATATAACTGTTGACCATTTATCACTATTATTTTTCCATGCTGGCTTTTATTATTGGTGCTGCTCTCATTTAAATAATGTATAAAAAAAACACGTAACAACAAATAGAATCATTAACCTAGGTTTGAATATATGTCAATGTTTACTTATTTTAAGTTTGAATAGTCAAACCTTATTTTGGGCTAATTGGACCTCCCTAGAGCTATACTAGCTTGCATAGGTAAAGTTATCAAAAGCTTTGAGTGGATTATGGCTTGGGGTTATTGTGGCGACACAACCATTGAACAGGGTTGGTTTGGTCAGGATGTGGGACCCAATATGATATTCTATGGGACACCTCTGGTACCTAACTAACAATATATATTGTAAAAGACTCAAAAGGAGACAGCAAAAAGGTTTGGGGTTTTCCGGCCTCTTATATTGTCGACACTCCAATCTTAACACAAAAATTGCCGGGTCAAAATGCAAGAACCAAAATACATTCATGCGTGACGCCATACTAGGCGTCGGCGGCTATTTTTATATGGGAGGAGCCGGAAGTGCAGGAATGCCGGGAAGGAGTCTTGATGGATGATGGGACTGCTGACGTCAGAGAAGATGGCGGAGGAAGGGCGGAAGTGAACGTACTGCGGGCAAGGTCTTATGGCGGAGCGTCTTTAGTCCTGGAAAACAAAGAAACAAGGTTAGTACCCCGCCATTCCCCGCCGGCGAACGTCCTTCGATGTGTTTTAAGATCCATCCGCGGTCTCCTAGTCACGCATGCGTGACAATATATATATATATATATATATAGTTATATATATATGAATTTGTACTTTGATATGATTTAAATGCACAATGTATAGGTCATAGAGCCACATATTGTAAAGAAAAATAAAGGTTCCAAAATGTGGAGGAAAGTGATAAATTTAGAAATTGTAAACAAGGAACTATGATTAGATATTACAAGTGTGGAAGTGCTCTTGGTGCAGACTATTTAGGCTGTCCAGTTTTACAAATGGTTTGAGCAATCCAAAACCTTAAAATCCTAACCCTAAAAATATACATATTCAGATGTAGCACACGCATTAGTTGAAACTCCAAAGACCTGGCCTCGGAAATGTCAGCAAAAGAGTTCTGTAAATAGATGATAAAGTTGAGTGATATTTTATTTGTGAAAAAAAAATTTACTTTCTCACCGTTATGTGTATATTTGTGAATGAGAAAGAAAATCAGATATAATAAAAGTTGTTGAGATGGTTGCAACTAAGTATTCAGTTTGTTAAGTATACCTCAATGTGAATTTACTAAACAATTTTCTCTTTTAGAATGAAGTGTTTGAAACTTGTTTGAAAATTGATGTGAGTTAAAAAATATATATTTTAAGATTGAAAATTCTTCCAGATATTATTTGCATTCAATGAAGCATGGTTACAGAAAAATATATCTTAAAATGTTGTCATAAGGAGGAGTAAGACAAGAGAAGTTTTGGCGTGGGGGTGTTTTTGCAGCATTTTTAAAAGAAGACATGACATAACATGTTATTTTTCCTTTGTTATGCAAAGGCGAAAGAAAACCAGAATAGTAATTTACCTGTAGAGATCAGGAGATGAAGAGACAGAATCATAGTCAGTACATTAACAAATAGCCTTGTACCAACCTGTACAACCTAATATAAAATTCAATATCAAAGTCAAAAGGAGTGGCTAGTTGTTTGCCTTGAAATACTTAAAGCCTATTGCAGCAAAATGTTTTTGGTAAAAAGGCACAATGCCAGTTTAAGTAGAATCAGATAATGTAACCTCCGGCCATGCCATCTAGCAATAGTGATGTACATTTGAAAGCAAAATGGTGTGGTACAGACATTAGGTCCATGGTGGTAGGACAAGTTGCAGTTTATGTTTATTTTAGTTTGGAAACAGTGATCCTCTGCATAGTTAGTACAGGCGCTTAGGAAAGCTGTCTGGCCATGGAGCAATAATGAGGAAATGCATCAATTAATTAAGTGTGTGTGGATAAGTGATTTGTGCCGCCATTCCCCATTAGTAGTTCCATGGGTCAGACAGTGCAGTGCCTACAGTACCATGTATAGAAGTCTGAGATTCTAGAGAAAAGCCTAGCCTGATCAATAAAGTAATGAATGGAGAGAGAATAGAAAGAAGGAGAAATGATTTATTAGGTTTAAAGGGGTGATCCATGATTGCGGTCATCTCCCAGGCATAGAAGATATCTTTCATGGACAGTAGAGTCGACCCTGCCCCACTTCAGCAAGTATCAGGGGAAACATTATGGACTTTGCATACTGACATAAGATGGCAGAAGGAGAGCCCAAGAATCCAAGTTCTGGAATGAAGGCTGTGCCTGCTGATTGGGAGCAGGATGGGCAGGGAGCCTGTCAGATGGGAACTGTGGACAGTCGCATGCAAGCTTGAGTGGGAGGAAGGAGTTACCGAGTAAACTTAAGAGTTGCTACAGTATGTTGTCTAGTTTGTAATGGGCCAAGGCATGTGATACAGCTATGTGAATGGATGGACCAATAAGAGCAAATCTTGCAGATTAAGACTCTTAATAGAAGAAAGAATTATGTGTTTGTCATGTAGTGAGGTGTCAAAAAGAAAAGGTGTCATTTCAGTAGGAAGATGTTGTGGATAATTTAAATTTAATTTAAAAGAATAACAACCTCTGAGGAATGGAAAAAAGTGTTATAGTTTGTGTTGCTACATTTTATGGATGAAACAATCCAATTTATTGATTATTGTAATCTATATCTATACTAATAAACGGCAAAGCCCTCACTGACTGACTGACTCACTGACTCATCACTAATTCTCCAACTTCCCGTGTAGGTAGAAGGCTGAAATTTGGCAGGCTGATTCCTTACAGCTTACTTACAAATGATTGGCAGGTTTCATTTTGAAATTCTACTCATAACGGTCATAACTGGAACCTACTTACGTACATATATACCGCCATAGCCTGCAGCTTGGTCACCGTGTGAGGCAGAGTTGCGTCCTCCATCAGTACGACTCCCACATAATTGACTGCCTGCCCATATAAGGCCGTCCGTCAGCGGTAATCCAATAGACACGCTGCCGCTAAATATTCGCAGGTGAAGGACTGTGCTTATGCAAACGAAGATGAGATGGTCAGGGATAGACTAGTGTTTGGCACAAACTCAGCGAAAGTACGAGAAAAACTTTTAAGTGCCAGGTCTTAGCTAACATTAAATAAAGCCGTGGACATCGCAAGATCGCACGAGATAGCACAAGCACAAATGAGAGCCTTCGATGCATGTACTCCGAGCGGCTCACGTGAACTGACTGTGAACGCAGTATGCAAAGAACAACCAAGAGCTCCAAAGAGCGCTGAACAAAAAACGCATTACACAATTGAGAAGGCAGCAAAAGAATATGAAGCGAGTGATGCATACAAGCATATTCATAAGTGCAGCTACTGCGGAACAAAGCACGGTGTAAACCTTAAGCTTAAATTAAGTTCATAGACACACTACTGCTGGCGTTTGTCATGCCTACAACAAATAATAATAATAATAATACATTTTATTTATACAAGGCGCCTTTCAGAGAACTCAAGGACACCAAACAAACAAATAAATAAATAAATACAAAACACAATTATAAACAACTTAAAACATCAGAAAATCTAAAAATTAAAACCAAACAAAACCACTATAGTTAGGAGGAAGAAGAAAAAGCCATTTTAAACAAATGTGTTTTAAGTTTACATTTGAAAGATGAATATGATTTGATATTTCGGAGATCCGCAGGTAATGAGTTCCAGTGCTTGGGAGCAGAACGGCTGAAAGCTCTGCTCCCCATGGTGGTTAGACGGGAGGGAGGAATGGTCAGATGGGTGGAGGAAGAGGATCTAAGGTTACGGGATGGAATGGCAACATGTAGAAGGTCAGACAGATATGGAGGTGCGAGGTTATGGATGGCCTTAAAAGTTAGTAGCAGAATCTTAAAATCAATACGAAACTTGATCGGGAGCCAATGAAGCTGCTGCAAGACCGGAGTAATATGGTGAAAAGATGGGATTCCAGTGATGATACGTGCTGCAGAATTCTGGACTAACTGAAGCTTGTGAAGAGATTTATTAGGGAGACCAAAGAGGAGTGAATTGCAGTAGTCCAGCCGAGAAGTGACAAGACTATGAACAAGAATGGCAGTAGTGTGAGGAGTGAGGGAGGGACGAATGCGATTAATATTACGTAAGTGGAAGTAAGCAGACCGGGTGATGTTATTAATGTGACATTGGAAAGATAGAGTACTGTCGAGGATGACACCCAGACTCTTGACCTGAGATGATGGGGAAACAACAGAGTTATCAATAATAAAAGAAAGATTATTGGTTTTGGATAATGATGATTTTGAACCAATGAGGAGAACCTCAGTTTTGTCACTGTTTAATTTAAGAAAATTTGAAGAGAACCAGGATTTAATTTCAGAAATGCAATCAATAAGTGAGGGTGGTGGAAAAGAGGAGGTGGGTTTACCAGCAAGGTAGAGCTGGGTGTCATCAGCATAACAGTGAAAATTAATGTTATATTTGCGAAAAATATTGCCAAGGGAAGAAGGTAAATAATAAAGAAGAGGCCCCAGGACAGAGCCTTGGGGCACACCAGAAGTAACAGCGGTGGGTTGGGATGTGAAAGTTTTAAGCTGTATGAACTGAGTGCGGCCTGAAAGGTAAGATCTAAACCAATCAAGTGGAGTGTGAGTAATGCCAATCAAAGATAATCTATTAAGGAGAGTGGTATGACAAATAGTATCAAAGGCCGCACTCAGATCAAGAAGGATGAGAATAGTGATTAGACCAGAATCAGCAGCCATAAGGAGGTCATTAGTAATTTTAACAAGTGCTGTTTCTGTACTATGAAGGGGGCCAAAACCAGACTGGAACTTCTCATATAGATTATTGTGAGACAAGTGGGTGTGAAGTTGGATAGCTACTATTTTTCAAGAATTATGGAGATAAAGGGCAAGTTAGAAATGGGGCGAAAATTATTGAAATTAGTAGGATCACAACCAGGTTTTTAATATTGGGGTTATAGCAGCAGTTTTGAAAGATGAGGGAATAATACCAGTAGTAAGAGAAGAGTGAATGATGGCAGAAATAAGAGGGACTAGAGAGGGAGGCAGGCTTTAACCAAAACTGTAGGCAGGGGGTCCAGCTGACAAGTAGATGACTTGGATTTGCAGATGAGATCTGAGATTTCAGAGGAAGTGGGAAGCTGGAAAGAAGAGAAAGAGTGAATAGGTGAGTGTAGTTCAGAAGAAATACAGAAAGGATCTGGACCAAGGTGCTGATGTATCTTTTGGATTTTCTCATTGAAAAAAGACATAAGAGAATTACAGAAGGCAGTTGAGTGAAGGTGAGATGGTAAAGAGTCTGGAGGTTGTGTAACATTATTAAGTAAAGAAAACAAAGACTTGGTGTTACCTGTATTACTAGTAATTAACTGAGTGTAATAATTAGATTTGGTTTGAGCTATACAATCCTTGTAGTAGAGTAGATGATTTTTATACATCTCTTTGTGGACAAAGAGTCTGTTTTTTTTAAACAACCTTTCAAGTTGCCTGCCTTTAGCTTTCAGAAGCGAAGTTCAGGCGTAAACCAGGGGCAGAAAAGGAAAAGAAACAGATCTGGTTTTAGCGGAGCCAGAGAATTAAGAATACCATTAAGACAAGTGTCATAATATGAGACCAGTTCTATGGGAGAGGATAAATTATAAAAGTCCATTTGCGAATCAATTCTAGAAGACAGCAAATTCAAGTTGATATTCTTAATGTTACGAAGGCTATGAGACGTGGAAGCTTAGGAACAGAAAAGGTAAGTTTAGCGTTGAATGAGAGGAGAAAGTGGTCGGTTATAGTGAGTTCATCTGCTGTAAGATCAAAAGGAACAACACCAGAGCAGCAAATCAGGTCCAAGATATGTCCTTTACAATGGTTAGGAACATCAGTGTGCTGCTGGTATCCAAAACTCTCCAGGCAAGATAAAAAGTCTCTAGTGAGAGGGATATTGATATTGTCCAGATGTATATTAAAATCCCCCAGCAGAATTATATTTGGAGTAATTACAGATAGATTGGTAAGGAAGGTAGCAAGATCGTTCAAAAATTGTTGTTAGACTTAGGAGGACGGTAGACAGTTGCAATGATGGTTGGAACTGGCCCAGACAGTTGACACACAGTCGATTCAAAAGAGCTAACAGCAGGAGCAGGCAACGGCAGGACTTTCCACTTCGCGATAAATTATCGCGACACCTCCTCCACGGCCAGATGCACGGGGTTGACAAGTGTAAACAAACCCCGGGGTGCATTCATTAAGTTGTGAAAAGTCTTGAGGTTGCTGCCAAGTCTCAGTTAAACAGAGAAAGTCAAACTTACGGTCAATGAGGAGATCCTGAATGAGATGTCCCTTGCTCGTAAGTGAGCGGATGTTCAATAGACCAAAGCTGACAATGTTGCTGTCGCATTTGACAGTGGTGTTAGTCGACCGAGCTAAGCTGGCCAACACGCTATGGTCAGCGTTCCTATCTGTGTTATGTGGAGGGTGCCGAAAATCAGACCAAAAAGAGTTAATTCCTTTCGAGGCGTCCGTTCGGAATCTCCGGCGGGACCCACGATGGATGTATCTCCGACAAGGGAGAAGTATGACGTCCGGTTCGAAATATAGCACCGACAGCAAAGGCACAGACTGGAGAAGACACAGTCGAAGCAGCTCAGCAGCTGGGTACTGGAGGAGGCCAGTCGCAGGTTGAATAACGTGCGACAGAAGACTCCAAACAAACAACCAAGCAAAAATCCTACCAGTCCACATTGTAGGAGAGGAGGCCGCAAGCAGCTCAGACGTGCTGAGAATAAACCGGTAAGTTTCAAACGAAACGGAGGTTAGGCTGAAGCTAAATGCAGACACAGCATATAGTATATAGCATATATAGCCACGCAGAGATGTCAACAATATGGCAAAAGAAATACCATCAAAATCACTAGTCTTAACAAAATCAATATTCTAGTTACCGGCGAGCAGCGGCGACCAGTCCCCCCAGCGTTCACTCAACCGGAAGTCAAGAATACGATATTCGAACACAACACATCCTCCAAATACTAACCTGATTGAAAGAAATAATGACAATCAGGTCCTTGATGACAACAACACTCATAACAGTGACAAAACAATTACACTGACAATCATGTTACGTTATTTTTTAAATGTTTCCTTTTCTTTTTCATAACTTCTTTAACACACTACTTATCTGCTGCGAAGCGCAGGTATTTTGCTAGTACTGTATATAAAAGCCAATGTGTGCATGTATGTATGTTCCAGCATCGCTTCCAAATGGTTGGAACGATTTTCATGAAATGTGGTACACATGTTTCTCATTGGTCGACTAAAAATACTGTAGGGTGAAATCAACCCTAATCCACCCCCTTTTGGGTAGGGTGGGGGTGATCTTGCAATCTTGTATGCATATTACAATCCAGATGACACTCGGAACGACCACCAGAGGGCAAACTGGAGGTGACTGCCAGCATTCTTTATGTTTCAGCACCACTGCACCCCTGTTGCTTTTGAAATTAAATAGAGCTGACCGGTTACGAGCATCAACTGGATGATAACATACGCACAAGACCATAAGACAAGCACATTAGTGAGTCTTCATTGTTTGTTAATTTATTTTTATTTTTAAAGCTGTGGGTTTTCTTTAATTATATTTTTCTCAAACAATTAAAAAAAGAACACTTTATTTTCCTCCTGGACAACTCTGGGTATTTCAGCTATATATATATATATATATATATATATATATATATATATATATATATATATATATATATATATATATATATATATTAATTAAATTAAGTAACTCCGCCTCCCACGGCCATCGAGCAGAAGTCTATTATAGTATATGGATGAAAAAAGAGGTTCCAGTTATGACCATTACGCATAGAATGTTTTTGTAAGTAAGCTTTAAGGAATGAGCCTGCCAAATTTCAGCCTTCTACCTACACGGGAAGTTGGAGAATTAGTGATGAGTGAGTGAGTCAGTGAGTGAGTGAGTAAGTCAGTGAGGACTTTGGCTTTTATTAGTATAGATATATATATATATTGTAAAAGGTGCTATATAGCACAGACCATGCAGAGGCACGTGTACAAAACACACAGGCTTTATTTTTTCTTCCCCCGTGGGCGCATCGTCTTCCCGTGACCCACAGGCAATACACAGTCCCAAGCATAAAACACAAACTATAAACAAGCCTTTCTGGCACCACCACTCCTCCCAGGCAACCTCGTCCTCTTCCTCCCGATTCTGGCCCTGAATGAAGGGAGGCTGGCCCGTTTTATAGCCCACCCGGAAGTGCTCCAGGTGCCTGAGCAGCTGGTCTTAATTGCACCTCCGTGTGGGGCTGGTAAGTTGTCTCTTGTGGCGGCTGGCTCTCTGCAGCACCCCCTAGCGGCCACCCCATCTCCCAACCGGGCTGTGGTGGACTCCATGTCCCATGGAGCCACGGGGGAGACTGAGGAAGGACCCACGGCCAGGGAGACTGCCCCCAGGTGCCCCAGGGAAGGTATTGCACTGTCCATGGTGGCTCTCCCGGGGCGTATGCAGTAGAGGCAACCCGGCCAGGCATGGGACCCGGCTGTCTGTCACTATATATATATATATATATATATATATATATATATATATATATATAATACACTTAAGGAAACACTTAAGGATTGCAGCGCTGTTGATAGGACTTCTATTTTTCTATAAGTTTTGATGATTTTAATTATTTGTTCAACACTCTTTGGCACTGATTTCATGGTCAATATTAATGGATTTTAACTGCTCCACAAGAAGACTGTTAGGTTTGTTTTTTCAGTATTTGTGCACTTGGAACTTTTTACACCTAAACCTGCTGTTATGTCCTTTACCTTTACCTCCATCCTCAGTTATGAACTACTGATGTTCGACCTGGAGTGGTGCCTATAGCTGGATGTTGGGGCATTACAAATGACATTGATGGAAAGTTTAGAAAATTTAATATAACAAGCTGAATGACAATATTAATTAGGAAAATAAGTGAATATTTAAATTCCAATAAAAGAATTAATATATTAAGATACAAATGAACATTGGTACACATGCCCTTACAGTTATCTGATGAATCTGAGCACATAACAGTATAAAAGTATTGAATAGGCTGGGTGGGATTAAGGTTGTGATTTTCTGCAGTCCTTATTAGGAACTTTCTGTGTAGTTTTTGGGTAAAATGAGTAGAGCTTATAAAGGAAAGGTCATTATGTGCGGTGTTTTTAATGCACTGTCACGCATGGGCATCAGAGGAATCCTCTAAGGGCTGGGGAAAGGTATGCAATAACCCGCCGAGATGAGGGTGGGGGCTAACGCTGACTTTGTCCTATTGTTCTTCTTTCCTCACAGCTCAGAGAAGCTGCTCAGTAAGGGCTTTTAACCCTGCCACTTCTTGAAGTTTTGCTATAAAGAAGCGGTAACTAAGAAAAAGGTGTCTTTTTTCGGAAGACCTGAACAAGCTGCACAGAGGAGCACGTGACTCTCAAAATTCTTTAAAGAAGGAGAAATCCCTGATTGGGAATAGCGCATTGGCGCGGTTTTTCGTTATTTTTTCATTTTTGTTTGTTTCATCTCACGATGATTACAAGGGATGACGCGGTTGGCATCCCAAAATTTCGACTGTTTCCAGTCTGTCCTTCCATCGCCCGACCACATGCACATAATAGTCAAAAGAGTAGTGCGGTTACAGATGCTATTTGGGCAGTAGTAGAGGAATATGATGAGAGCTATGAATTAGTCTGCTTTAATGATAAACGGATAATTAGTGCTGATGTAACCAGAACTGATGCTTCCTATGTAGATCTGACCATATTTTTTCCTCCTATAGTGGGAGTTGCTGAATGGGAATATTTTCCTGTTTTGATAACATTTGAGGTTTAGAATCCTCCATCAGAATTTAGATCAAAAAACAGTGATTTAATAGAGAAGACTGGAAAAATATAGTCTTCTGTGCAATGAGTCATTATAGTGTTGTCTCTGGAAGGTTACACAGAAGCAGATTATATGGCAATTGTAAATATTTTATATAGCGTAGTAAGTTTAACTATTACTAATGTCATCAGGGAGAGATTATAAGAAATGTGTCCCTTGCTGGAACGAGAAATGTGCTATGGTAATTAAAGATTTGAAACTGGCTTTCAGAGATTTAAAATGTAATTTAACACATTTAACATGAGATTTTCAGATTACCACAAAAATTGAACTGTTGTATGTAAAGTAATTAAAATTGCAAGAAAAGGAAAGCTTCACAGGGGTATTTGAATCTGCTGGCAGAAAGATTGGTATGGATGTAGTCTGGACAGTTCTGAAGAAAATGTAATGGAGGATATGGGGGTGTTGGAGGATTCCAGTATTAGTTGAAAATGGGAATATGGTAATAACTGATCAGCAAAAGGTGGAATGTTTGGGAAGGGCTTTTTCTAAGATTCACAGATTGGTTGTTTCAGAGTAAGAATATATTTCACGAGGAAGAAGCAGATATTGAGGAATTGTGGGGTGCTTTTGAAAAGAAAAGGAAATTTGAGATAGTGTTGAATAAAGATATTTTAAGCTTTTGGTTAAAACTGTCATAGAAGGTTGGGATGTATGACTCCAGTTCAAGACATGCTTAGTTTTAAAATGAGGAAGTACTGTACATGTCAAAAAGTGCATTAAAATGTAATGGAAATGAAAATGTATAAAGAAATCTACAGAAAAGACACTTTACCAGGTGACTGAAATAAGGGTATAGGGTTACCAGTCACCAAGCTAGGGAAAGACTCATCGCAAATAGGTAATTATTAACTTATTGCTCTTACATCTTTTTATTGCAAGAAGGGAAAACTACCCTGAGGCACATTGGGACATAAACCCAGGCTGTGAAATTATGTGCTATGGAAAATTCTCAGGCCTCTAGATGTAGTGTTTTATTTTTTTTTTCTTTACATTTTTGGACAAGTGCAACACAAGTGAAATTCCTGTCCAGAAGTAAATCTAAACTTATAAACAGGTATTTGCATGGAAACACAAAGTTGCCAGGCTCCTATAGTTTTCAATGGAGAAAATTATCCCTGCTTCAAATTTAATAAGATTCATTTGTCAGCAAGCCTTCATATGTGTAGTTTTTTAATCACTTTCTGAAGGAAATTACCAGTAGTTAATACTAATTTTAGCCTCATCTGGAGAACTGTGTACAGATATATTTTACAGGCTACAAAAAGGACATAAGAGCACTGGAAAATGTCCAGAGAAGTACAACTAGGCTGATTCCAGTGCTAAAGGGGAAGAATTATGAAGAAAGATTAAAAGAGTTGAGCCTTTTCAATTTAAGCAAAAGAAAATTAAGAGTAGACATGATTGAATTGTTTAAAATTATGAAGGGAATTAGTATAGTGGATTGAGACTGTTGTTTTAAAATTAGTTCATCAAGAACACGGGAACACAGTTGGAAACTTGTTAAAGGTAAATTTTGCACAAACACTAGGATGTTCTTTACACAGAGAACCATAGACACTTGAAATAAGCTACCAAGTAGTGTGGTAGACAGTATGACTGTAGGGACTTTCAGGACTATATATGATGTTATTTTAGAAAAATGAATTGGATAGAAACACAAGCTTTGTTGAACTGAATGGTCTGTTCTTATCTAGATTGTTCTAATCTTCTAATACAGTGTAACCTCAGTTAACAAACTTAATCCGTTCCTCAACTCTGTTCACTAATCAAAATGTTCACTAACCAAGGCAATTTTTCCCAATTAAGCCATTCCAGCCTCAGAAATTTAGTAATTTTATTTTTTTAAGAACTTTTCTGTGATGAAAAATATAGAAAAAAATGTATATATCGTTAGTACAAACAAATAAACTAAATTAAACAGCACTGCATTTACCTTGTTTCCTGTAGTTGGTGGCATAGGTGGATGGCAGAGGAGGAGGAGAAGGAAGTGACTGTTTTAAAGGGAATCCCCCTCCATAAAAACATGGGGTAACACTGATTCAGGTTTTTTTCACGTCACGATTCCTTTTCTTTGGGCACAAGAAAGCGATCTAATAAGGTTTGTCTTTTTCTTTGCTGCAGAATTTTTCTAAAATGCGATATTGCATTGTCGTTCATTATGTTAATTGCCCTATTAGCCACAACTTTGTTAGGGTGGTGCTTCTCAATAAATTCCTGCATATCATTTCACTTATTGCAAATTTCCTTTATCTGAGCACTGGTGATTTCCTCCCCAACCTCCTCTTCCTCTGACGAATGCTCTTCCTGTAAGGCTTTCACTTGTTCTTCCTGCAAGGCAACCAGCTCTTCTGTGGTTAGTTCATCTCAATGGTCCTCTATCAACTCCTCTACATCAGCATCATTGACTTTTAATCCCTTACTCTTTCCAATGGACACAATTTCATTAATTACTTTGGCAGAGCTCTCTGCTTCAAATCCCTCGAAGTCTTAGGCACAACTTGGCCAAAGTTTTGTCCAGGCAGATTGCAATGTGCGGGAAGAGACCTCACTCCAGGCTTTGTCAATGAGGTTGATGAAGTGAAGGATGTTAAAGTGCTCCTTCCAAAAATCAGTGTCATTTAGTGACCTGGAAACACCTGGAAAACAGTGCCTTGGTGTATAGCTTCTTGAAATTGGAAATGACCTGCTGATCCATCGGTTGCAGTAATGGAGTAGTATTGGGTCGAAGATATTTGACATTGATGAAGTCATACTCGATATCCAGGTCTTCCTCCTTACCTGGTGAATGTGCAGGAGCATTATCCATTAAGAAAAGACATTTAAGAGGAAGATCCTTTTCCTGAAGTTAACTTTTGACAGTTGGGGCAAACACTTCTGTCAGCCAATCCATAAATAAGGTCCAAGTTACCCATACCTTGCTATTTGCCCTCCCGTGTACAGGCAGTTTAGAATTTATCACATTATTGTGCTTAAAAACGCAGGGATTTTTAGCATGGTAGACTAAAAGTGGCTTGACCTTAAAGTCACCATTTGCATTAGCGCAAAATAAAAGTGTAAGTCTGTCTTTCATAGGCTTGAGTCTCGGTAGTGCCTTCTCCTCTTGGGTGATGTAGGTTCTTCCGGGCATTTTTTTCCAGAATAACCCTGTCTCTAACCCTGTGGCGAAAATGATCAAATCAACCTCTACTCACTTTAAAGTCTCACTCGTTGGCACTTGCACTGGGTATTTTGGTCAACAAATCACTGTGTAACTGTTTAGCCTTTTCACACATTATTGCTTCGCTAACACTATCTCCAGCCAGCTACTTTTCATTTATCCAAATTAACGGCAGTTTTTCCACTTCATCTAGCACTTTAGATCTTTGTTTCATTGACACAGTCACTCCTTTAGCCACTTCAGCCACCTTAAATGCCTCTTTGTTCTTTAGAATTGTAGAGACAGTCAATTTCGCTATATTGTATTCCTTTGCGATGTTGGAAACATGAATGCCATTCTTGTGTTTTGCTATAATTTCTTTCTTTACTGCTACGCTAACACATTTCCTACTGCCACTATCACTAACATGTTTCTCTTTCTTAGGTGCCATAATGAGTAAATATGTAAATAAAAAATAACATTGAAACTGAAAAAATAACTAAAAAGTAACGTTAGTGAACACAACACTCAGAAAAGCAATGTTTACAGCAAGCGCACTAAAGCACAATTGAGCACAAACGCACAAAAACCAGTCTGTACTTGTGTTCATTACCCAAATTTCGGTCGTTAACCAAGACAAAAATTGTTCAAAATAAAAGTTTGTTAACCAATTTGTTCGTTAAATAGGGCATTCATTAACCGAGGTTCCACTCTATAAGATTGCATCAGGTAATCATCAAAATATCAATCAAAAATATGCAGAAGGTGTATGTTCCCAAGTATTGACAAAAGTCCTGTGGGTTAAAGGGAAGGCTGTCATGGATATGAAGGTGGATGAGCCTATGGTGTCCTGGATGATGGACTGTCTGTCCAATAGACCACATTTTATGACATTCAAAGACTGTGTTTCTGGCATGGATTTGAGCAACACTGACACACCACAAAGCATGGTTCTGTCTCCTTTTCTCTTTATTCTGTACACATTGGGCTATAAATGTAATTCCAGGTCATGTCAATTGAAGAAATTCTCAAATTATTCTACACTAATGGGATGTAGCAATAAGAGGAATGAAATGGAGTATACAAGTCAGGTGGGAAAAGAATTAACTCTAGCTCCATATATGCAAAGCATTTAATTATTCAACTTAAAATCTTTTATCAAGCACATCTATCTCACTTGAAATTGTCCAAGATGTTTCCAGGGAAAGATCTAACCTGCAAACATTGCAATCGATCCCCAGCTTCAGTGGGCCACATGTTTTGACCGTGTACCAAATTAACATAATTTTGGACAAAATTTTTTAAATGCCTTTCAGACAGCCTTAGTGTCACAATCCCTCCTAATCCACTAACAGCTGTGTTTGGTGTACTCCCAGATGGGCTTAAAGTGGAGAAGGACAAACAAACTGTATTTGCCTTTACTACACTATCAGCACGTAGAAGTATCCTGCTCAACTGGAAGCCTAGCCCACCTCTTTTAAGTCAGTGGGTAACTGATGTTTTATACTATTTGAAATTGGAAAAAAATCAAATTCTGACTTAGAGGATCTGTTCAAAACATTTTTAAAACCTGGTAGGACCTAATCAATAACATTTTAGTAAAAGTATTTATATTGGTGGAAAAGACTCCTTTCTCTTTTTATTACTCTTAGCAGTTTTGCTGTAGTTGTTGGACTTCCTGTCTATCTCATGGCCGGGGGTTGATTTGATTTTAGTTTTGTTAAGTTTGACTTGATTGTATGGAATGTTGTATGATGTTAATAAATTCAATAAAAGATTAAAAAAAAAAACGTCATGTGAAGAACTTTGATTCTTTGTGCAGAAAGTATTGTCTATAACCCAGCAACAACAAAACCAATGAACTTGTAACTGACTTTCACCGCACCAAAGAATCTCTGTGCCCAGTCACTACTCAGGAAGAGTGTGTGGCCCACTGGGTGCCATATCAATGACAGGCTGAGCTTGTCTCATAACACAGATAGGGAAGAACAGACCCCTTTTTTATAGAAGACTGTCCTTCTTTGATATGGGAAATGACATTCTTTACAAATCCTGTAACTCTGTGATGGCCAGCCTGATTTTCTACACTGTATTGTGCTTGGCCAGTAACATCAATTCAAAGGAGTTGTGATTGCTCATCAACATGATTGAATAACGAAATTTGTTGTGACGTAATTTTTGCTTCAGTATTAAATGCAAATTTTTCAAAAAGCATAGGTTTTTAACTATTTGACATACCATTATATTCTCCTTTATAAAGCTAATATGAATTTTTCAAAACTGAAATTATTTTGCTTTTGAATAATAATTTCTGACACACAGAGGTCCATTGACCAGATATATTGCACTGACTGTCCTTTCCATCTGAACTGATGCTAGAGTATACCTATGGCACTTGCATTTTAGGAACAAATAATGTCGGATAAGCTTACAAACACATAAAATTAGCAGAATCATGCAGGTTTAACCACAAAACATTGAAATATGTATTTTACTTTACCCTTTCAAGTTATTAAATCTTCATGTCCCTACATTCTTGAAAAGCTTAATACCACATACACAGAAAGGGAGATAATTGATGACTGCAGTACCTTTTGAGAAGGAAAATAATTGTTATTATTTTATATAAATCTGAAAGAACAAGGATCAATTCCCAGTTACTAAGTTTTATTCATGCTCCAGTCAGGGAGCTGGAGGTGATGCACGACACATGTCCATGCTACTAAGATGCACACATCAAGTGAGTTTAAACTTAATATTTATCAACAAGGATGAATTTATTTACTTAAATCCAGGAGAGCGAGTGGTTAGAGGCATCCAGATTCATTCAAACAAAGAAGTGGATTGCTACTAAGTGTTACATTGGAAAGTAGATGAAGATCTTGAAACATTAAAAAGTTATTCCAGCAAAAATTAGTAGTGCTGATATATCAGCGAGACAAAGACTAAGGCATGTGACAATTTTATGAACAGTTACTTAAAAAAGACAGCCTGTAAAAAAAGTGTAAAATATCTTTTTCTTTATATTTTAATTCTTAAAAAAGTAAAACAGTTCCACCTTATCATTCAAAAATGATATTTCCAATCAAGGAAGCTCACATACCTACTGTACATCAGCAAGAGGTACAAACTAATCAGGTATGTAAGGGTGGCTGACATGTGGTAAACAAAGGTGGTTTGTTTTACAGCAGAGAATTACAGGAAGTAGGTCTTTTTTAGAATATAATTTTGTAACACCAAAGAAGTATGAGAGAAGACCCCAGTTCAGAGTGACATGGTCAGGTAGGTATGTATTTGAAGAAAGTGATGAATAGGATGTACAAATTCTCCAGTGGCATCAACTACGGACTTAAGGATTGAATGGTGACTTGATCTCTTTACTGAGCAGGAGAGAAGTGAAGAACACTACAACAATTACACACAATACACAATCTGCTTAGGTGACTATCAGCATGTCCCAGATGCAATTTAAAAACTCACAAACCTGGCTGAATCTCCAAATCCTTTTCTGTGTTCTCATTTCTGATTTTTGACATACTACTTTTTTTAGCAGAGATGCGCTAGTGACTCATGCTCCACTTTCTGTTCCTAGCTCTGACACCAAACATTCTGCTTTCTTTTATTTCATGAAAGTCTAGAATCTTTTTTTAGTATTACGAAAACCACAGCTAGTTGGTAGAGTAAATATGAGAGCAATTCACTAAATCATGCAATTTTACTCTTTCATCTGTTGTCTGGACATTTTTTTAGTCAGACACTATGAAATCCTAGTTGATGAGCTATGGGATTGTAAATCACAAGGTTGGTGGTCCATTCCGCCCATTTGACTCACTCTGCAACCTTGAGAAAGCAACTTGAGTTTATCAGGCAGTGCTCTAATAGTAGAAGTATAGAACTAATTGTTATATTGAAACCATTATGATCAAATGAAATATGATATTTGATGAAATGTTTATCAAAAATAAGTATAAAAAAGTGTGCTATAGATGAAACAAATCTGACAAACACATTCTGAGAATTTGAACTTATACTCCAAATCTTAAACAATGCATGAATGAACTCTTTAAAGATTGCAATACAATATTAAGGGAAAGTCTAGCAAAGCTGACACCTTAAATTTTACAACATGAAGTACAGCCAACAAGCAGTCACTACATCATCTTGTATTTTGTCAGTAATAGAAAATACCTCTTACAAGAAGGAAGCTATCACTTATCCTTTTAATTGAAAAGTACCGTGGCAATTACTTAAATTGAGAGGCTGCTTCCTTCATGTACAGGCAGGCCAAGATAATGTAGCAGAAAATGTTTATTAAGATTCTCAGCCAAGGAAACTCAAGGACGGATTACTTTAATTTTTTTTTTCTTCAATGCATTTTTGAGACAAATCAAAACACTTATAATTTATAGGCAGTCTAGTAAGAAAAAAAGAAAAACAGTTCATGTTAGAGGTGGCCATTCTGTGCCTGCTTATTTCTTGTTCTGCTGTGCTCTGGTAGCCACATTAAAGATTCAAAGAAGCTACATGTCCACACATATCAAACTCTATAATGTTACCGGTGTCAGTAAGCTACAGAATGTCTTATGGACTTTCTGTTTCCCAGCTGGTATTTTGTGTGTGAATGCTAAATACATTTCACTTCAAAGCCACTACACCCATATCAAGCATCTCACAAACATCTAATTCACTAATAACCTAAATGAATGGTCTAGTAAAGAAAAGTATTTGGATTTTTTATATACTAGTAAATGATTTCTCTTTGAATCTCACAATAGATTTTGACAATTTAATTATAAGGAGCACAGTCCTACTTTTCAAGAGATATCTTTTGGCTTGTAAGTCATTTCAGTGGTTGACATATGGATGCGGTGGCATGGTGGCGCAGTGGGTAGTGCTGCAGACTTGCAGTTAGGAGACCTGGGTTTGCTTCACGGGTCCTCCCTGCATGTCTGCGTGGGTTTCCTCTGGGTACTCCGGTTTCCTCTTACAAACCCTAAATTGTTGTGTGTGTGTGCCCTGCAGTGGGCTGGCACCCTGCCCAGGGTTTGTTTCCTGCCTTGTGCCCTGTGTTGGCTGGGATTGGCTCCAGCAGACCCCCGTGACCCTGTAGTTGGGATATAGTGGGTTAGATAATGGATGGACATATGGATGCATTTCGATTGACAGCGGGTACTTTGTTTAAGAAAGACAGGTTGTGATTTGCCATTGAAAGTGCTGTCCTCTGTGAGTGCCGTTTTATAAGTATTGTATGTAAATACTTCCGTTTTCATCTGCATTTTCCATTGGTGGTCATGCTGACAGTATGCTAGAGAAGATAAATCAGGTCATACTATCTTCATTAACATTCTTCTTTCCTAGATGGGGAATTCCTGTATACCCATTGGCCAGCTGAAAGTCAGATTTCTTCCTAGGTTTGCTCCGGGACTTCTCCCAATAAGCTATAACGGGAACATCCCCTGTAGAAGCCACAAAGGAAGCACGCTAATGACATGCCTAAACCAACTTAACTGGCTTCTCTTAATCTTGAGAAGCAGAAGTTTTTTCATATTGTCAAGCTATCCTTAAGAGTATGCATCACCTTTACAATGGAAATAACCAAAAATAATCTAAACACGTCCTATAATTTGATGTCATTCCTTCACATCATTGTTCACTTTCACCCACTCTTATTTGCAGAACCGCCTTAAATTCAGACACATTGGAAGGTTTGTAAATGTGAAAGGTTTGCTTAAGGTCCTGCCACAGCATATTTATTGAGTTTAGGTCAATACTTTGATTCGGCATTCAACTAGGCAAAGTGTAATTTTGTTTCTTCTAAGCCAGCATTCCTAAACTGTGGGTCACTGGGGTATTGCAGATGAGCCATGTAATCATTACATCAAAAAATATTACACAAATAGAGTACATTGTGAATATACAGTATATATTTTAAATTATATGTTACTTTCAATGTTGCCTGTAGGTAATACAATAATTTGAAAATATTTGTAATCTCTTTTCTCCGTATCTATGTGTATCTCTTGACCGGTGCTTTTTCTCTGGAGCACATTCCCATAAAGCCTCTCAGACCCTGTTCTTTATTTTCCAGGCACCTTGCTCATTTCCTGTATGCTTTTATACTCACCATCTTTGAATGTGACTCACCACATGCATACAATGCTGTTTCTCCTCCTCTTGAGTCTCACATTTGCACTTCCTCTTTCTTCAGGTCACCAAAACCAAGCTGACCATTTCCTCCACAGCCAAACTGAACAATTACAATGCTATGAGGTACCAGACACGCAGACTTTAGTGTATTTTTATATACCTGTAGTAGATTGTTCCATCTTATGCTCAGTCATATAGAAAATGCCAAACATGACCAATAAGAATGTTAAAACATGGTCACCATATATTCCGCATCATTCTTTTAAGTCGTTCATAATGCTGGCCCTACTTTACTGATGCCCTGGCCTTTTTGGATCACTTGCCATTCATGGCTGCACACCTCACACCCAACAGGTTTACTTCTGGATTCAACGTTATAGAAACGTTTGGTTAGTCAACCTTAAATCCACTACCCATCATGCTTGACTTGTGTGCACCAGTTTATTTAAAAAAAATAGGCAGAGTGTGAGGGGAACTGCAAAAACCAGACAAGAGATCATTGACTTTTAACAAGCAAATTTAAAGCACAACAAACTGACAAATCCACAAGTGAATCAGAAAATATGGATGAATAAATATATATCACAAATCTTTCAAGTTTATTTGCCCTGTAAAGTATCAATATAGTTGAGATATACACAAAGACATTCTTTTTTGTAAATCTTTACCCAGGCATGCAACTGCCACACACTGAACACGTTCATTATTTTTAGTGGGCTTATGCAATACTGGGTGAGCAGAATTTGCTTGTCCATCCATCCACCCATCTATCCTCTTCCGCTTATCCGAGAAACTTGAGCAGAGATACCCGGACTTCCCTCTCCCCGGCCACTTCTTCTAGCTCTTCTGGGGGAATCCTGAGGTGTTCCCAGGCCAGCCAGACATAGTCCCTCCATTGTGTCCTGGGTCTTCCCCGGGGCCTCTTCCCGGTTAGATGTGCCCAGAACACCTCACCAGGGAGGCGTCCAGGAGGCATCCTGATCAGATGCCCGAGCCACCTCATCTGACTCCTCTCGATGCGGAGGAGCAGCGGCTTTACTCTGAGCCCCTCCCAGATGACTGAACTTCTCACCCTATCTTTAAGGAAAAGCCCAGACACCCTGCTGAGAAAACTAATTTCGGCCGCTTGCATTCGCGATCTCGTTCTTTCGGTCACTACCCATAGCTCATGACCATTGGTGAGGGTAGGAACATAGATCGACTGAAAAAATTGAGAGCTTTGTCTCACGGCTCAGCTCCTTTTCCACCATGACAGACCGATGTAGAGCCTGCATCACTGCGGATGCCTCACCGATCCGCCTGTCAATCTCAAGCTCCATTCTTCCCTCACTCATGAACAAGAGATACTTGAACTCCTCCACTTGGGGCAGGATCTCTCCCCCAACCCTGAGAGTGCACTCCACCCTTTTCTGGGGTTGAGGATCATGGTCTCGGATTTGGAGGTGCTGATTCCCATCCCAGCCGCTTCACACTCAGCTGTGAACCGATCCAGAGAGAGTTGAAGAACACGGCCTGATGAAGCAAACAGAACAACATCATCTGCAAAAAGCAGTGACCCAATCCTGAGTCCACCATACCGGACCACCTCAACACCCTGACTGCGCCTAGAAATTCTGTCCATAAAAGTTATGAACAGAATCAGTGTCAAAGGGCAGCCCTGGCAGAGTCCAGCTCTCACTAGAAACGGGTTTGACTTACTGCCGGCAATGTTTGTCGCCCATGCAAAAGCAGTTGTTCCTCAAGTAGTCTGTTCATTGCCGTATACATAGAGAGACTGTAGCTGTAAAGCAATCCTCTGCAGACACATTTGTTAGTGATTTTATGTAATACTATAGGAAGTAAATCCCTCAGTCTCTTTTACACACTGAAATTTGATAACTTCCTGATGAAACTGTTTTAACGAAACTCAGTTTGAACTTGCATATTGCTTTACTGATTTTGATTTTAGTTTCAAATATTTGGCTAATATTTTCTGTCACCTAAATGAACTTGATGTTCCTCTGTGACGGTTTTTCATTTTTAAAACAAAACTGAATCTGTCATCAAGTATACTCAAAATATGGGCCAGGTGAATTGAAATCTCAAACTGTGATTCTCTTGAAAAAATGTTTAAAAACAAAGGAAAATGCAGCTTATAGACACTAAAGTTGCGGACATCAGTAAGCTTCTTAAGAGTGTCAAAACCCAATCGTGTGAATAATTTTCCATCTTCGATGTGCAGCACAGATGGATTAAAAACTCATTTACCTGCCACAATGATTAGACAATGACTGGGCTAAGTTGTGGAGAGCAAGATAGCCTTGTTGGTCTTTCTTGCAACAGTGCTTTGAAACTTATTTTCTTACTAAAGTTTATTCTTGGCTTCATGTTGAGTCAAAGTATCCTGTCATATGTGACAAAACAGTGACGTTTTAATGTCATTTCCAAGAACTTTCCTATACAAAGCTTGATTCTCTGCAACAGTTGTACTGAACACAAAATACAAAATTCAGCTTAATACAGAGCCAGATTTCCAATGAGGATTGTCATCACTGCAACCTGACACTGAACGTATTACATCAGATACACAATTTCAGCTTTTTCTTTATGCAAGTAATTATACTTGTACATAAGGCATACATTTACCAGAACATAATTAATGATATGCAATTGGTAGCTACTTGTACTTAAATAACTCAGGGTGTACTTTATTATGCACTGTGTATTGGTAATGGCACAAAGTACTTTTTAGTATTGCATGTGCAATTTGTGCTTGAACATCAGGAGCTTCTGATTATTATGGGCTGCAAAAAAACTCTTTACTATCTGAAGTGGGCCATCTTTTGAAAAAGGCTGTGTGGAAGAAATTTACCAGCACCCCCCACTGGGTGCCTCATATACACAATAAAACACAGGAAGGAAAAAGAGTCAATCGGTCATCTTTATTATCTAAATCTAGCAAGAGGTAACACTTACAGGAGCACAAGCACCTTATTAGCAAGTTTTACAAAGGAGGGGCACCTGTTGGGCTATCTTTATACACTTCATTGATTAGATCACAACTCCAAGGAATTAATTACATAATCAGAAACCTTTTAACTTGATTGTTTATATCCAGTTGCTAATGGGACATGACAAAGCATTGATCTGATTCACAATCCTATTAACTTAGGAGTATGTGACTTTTTATGTGTTTTTAAAAGTACACTACATTCATGGCATGCTTGTCCATTTTGTTCTCAACCCTTTGCGTGACCATATATTTCCTTCTTATTTTGGCCATATTCCATCAACATAGCCTGAGCCTACCAATAGAGCAACCAACACTCTTTAAGTGATGTCTTTTTTTCTTATACCAAGGCTTGCTTTTTCTTTTTTGCTATAAACTCACTTTAAAAGCATTTTCTTAATAATTCAAACATTTATCATAGTGAATATCAAAATAATACCTCCAGCCGGTAAGCATAAGCTCAGAAGAATATGAGACTCAGCACAGACCCAGCAAATAATGAAGATGAGGTCCTTTTAACAGTGCAATACATGCTAGGTGCACATTGAACCAGGGTTCTAATTTAGCTCCTAAAACTAGGGAATACTGTTCTAAGCCATTCAATCAGTCAGTCATTATCCAACCTGCGTTCAGTTCTAGACTTGATTTTGTGTTTTAAGCCATTGTGCTGCTGCATACACCAGTTTCATTTCAGTTTAAGGTCACTGACAAATGACCAGACATTCTTCTCAGGAATATTCAATTATAGTGCAGAATTAATTCCATAATGACAAATCTTCCAGGTTCTGAGGCAGCTAGGCTTGTGCTGATAGGTGATAATCATTGGTGATAGACAATGGCTTACTTACATCTGTGATGGATGTTCCTTTGGTAATGATTTGAACAATGTGATTAAACATGTCATAAATACCCTGTTTACAGTAAGCACATATGTCCCAATTGTATATGGATAGGTTTGGAAAACATTGTACACACATTGCATTTACTCTAGAAACTTTAAATGCTTCTTTAGCAGAAAGTTACAAATCCGATTATATTTTCTCTCACACAATGCCAATTAGCAATCAGACATGGTAGGTGCAATGTTTTGTAAGCTTTACATTTTTACTGATAATGAAGGTCCGACAGCTTCCCTGTGGCATATTATTAAGAGAAAACAAGAGAGGAAGAGGGTGTTCTATAACGCTTTCCTTGTGACAGCTCTATTTAAAGCCACAGCCTGGATGCATGAACAGAATCAAGACTGGTGAGATAAAATCCTGCTTGAATTGTTCAATAGCTGCTACTGCTGTCTGGTCTTCATATGCATTGCCTCCTATTTTTCTACAGTTTGTGATAGACTGCAACCTCTCAGACTGGTAAGAAGAAAATATATGAAATTTCAAAAATATGTACCTATCAAAAAGATACTGACTTAATTGTATATTGATGCTGGCTGTAAAATGCTGTCCAGTTTTTTAGAATAAATAAACTACCAGTGAGCCAGTGCTTTTGAAAATAGTGTTGTGCTCTCCAGACTCCTACAAAGAATGATGATGAATCTATGACACAGATCATTACAACTTAATTTAACTTCAGGCTTAACTGACCCTGTCTTCTACAGATGAGCCGTTTTGGTGAAGCTAAAGGTTGATGTACAATATGTGAGTTAGCCAGAAATAATACTTACACATTGGAGAGAATGTGCAAAGCAAACTTTATTTTTTCATATAATTAATATGAAATGGCTCTGGTATCATTGTGTCCATCTTGCACTGCCCTTCTTATACTTTGTGCTTTTTTAAAATCCTAATGCACCAATAATTAATAGCTGCTAGCAGCATTGGCTAAATTTAAATAAACTGCTCAACGGGTAACACAAAAATGACTATGTGACTTTGTCTTTTGTGAATCTTTTGCAACAACTCTCTTCCTGCTTAGTCAACACATAAGTTTGGTTAAATCATTCGGCTCACCATCCTCATTTGCTTTGAATCCCAAGTGTTGCCAAAGAGTTGGGGGTTAATTTCTTCTTAGCCACCCATTCACTCATCTGTGCTTTTCTGTATTAAAAGGGGCACTTTAGTACTTTATTACAGTGCATGGCTATTAATGAAGACACCCTGTGACCAAATTGAAAATTACACGAATGAAAGAAAAGCAATTTTGACTTACCCAGTTAAAATGGTGATGCCCCCAACAATAGCATGATCAATCGATGATGTTCAAGGCAAATATTGATTGGCATGATGCTATGGCATTACATGTGTTTATGTATTTTATTGATTTGCTTTGTTGTTTTTGAGTCATTATGTGTTTATTGTTTTATCTCCCTTTAAATGTTCTTATGTTCCTTGTGTTTTGTGGACAAATCCCCAAGAGGTACAGCCACCCTGACATCACCATGTCTGAGCCCTCCATCTGGCTATTTAGGGCAAAAGTGAGAGAAAGAGAGAGAGAGAGAGAGAGAGAGAGAGCTCAGACATGGCACATCGAAGTCTATTGGAATCAAGGGCATTGTTGCATTTTTCTTTGGTTTATGATATCTGGAACATGTTTATGGACTGTTCTATTTGCTGGGGATGTGTCAACTTCTTTTGTTCCCTTTTTGAGCTTTTGTTCCTTTTCTATTTGCTAAATAAGTACCCTTATTTTTATAAAAAATGTTTTTGTAGTCTGTCTCTTTAAGCCGTTTTAATGGTTCTCCTTCTCTTGGATGGCAGTTGTATATTTTGGGACATTTACTGTAAGTTTAGCTTTGAGGCTTGCACTAATTTAGTTCTATTTAGGCTGAAGCAGGCCTGTCGGGTTAGAAGTCAAGCCCAATGGGTGAGGCCTAATCCAGGCAGGCATAGGAGGCCTGGCCTAACTTGTAAAAGTTTTCAGACCTCATGCCCTTTTTTGTATGGTTTTGACTCCAAATCAAGAAACCTGAGTATTTTAGACCTCTCCCAATCCTACAGACAGCAAAGCACTCCCCCACTATCACACTACCACCCTCATGTTTTATTATAGGTATAATATTCTTACAATCAAACACTGTATTAGCTTGTGCCAGACCAGGTGTTTCTCTGCAAATGTAAGATGAACGCTGGTATTACTGTTAGATGACAGAGGTTTTGCTACTCTCTCAGAAAACTCTTTTTACTCAGTTTCTTTCTTATCATTAGACATACTGTATATAAATAAAAGACCTGTGGATGTGTTTGTATGGAGCAGTCCGCTCTGTTCACACTCAACCACAGTCACTAGATGGTGCATGCATCCACTTTTAAATTTTTTGGAGCATACATGCACTTCACTACGAAAAGCCTGTGTGCAGCCAACGGCAACAACGATGTTGTGCTAATGACACAGTTGAAGAGACACAACGTCGAAAAGTAGCAAACGGTGTGATTCAACAACATGCAAGTGAAAAACCTCAGCAACGGTGGGCAAGGCTTGAAGTTTTCTCTAAAAACTTCCGTCTAGAGGTATTCTTTCGAGACAAAGATTAATAGGACTCATACACCAGCGATACGACTAAGATATGATAAAAAAGCCAGTGGGGCAGAAAGCACAAGTGGGACCATGTCCTCTGCACAAGGTCTTTCTTAAGAGTTAGCTGATGATTCTCCAAGTTCACGAATATAGTAAAACTGCTAGGGAGTCTTTGGGTTGTTTTTTGACTCGAAGAACACATGCAGCTATTGAAGCTATAAACACTAATTATAGCAGAAGCTATAGAGGCCTGAGTGGTGGCTCTCTGGCTAAAGGATCTGGGCTGGTAACTTGAATGTTGCCAATTTAAATTGTGGCAGTGATACAAGCAGTGCTACTTTGTTGGTCTCTTGAGCAACGTCCTTAACCTGCAGTTGCTCCAGGGGCACTGTGCAAATAACCGACCCTATACTCTGATCTAAAAAACTCTGTCTGTCTCTGGAGAGTAAGTTGGGGTTTGTGAAAAATGACATTTTCGTAATACAAGAAATTGTATATGGTGAAAAAAGTATTTAAAAAAAAAAACAGCTCTTTGGATTTTCTTTTCTTCTTCAATGAGTTCCCACTTTCCCTTTGGGTTAATTCTTGCAGGCTAGATTTCCTGATGACAGGAAACCACTCCAATTGTTCTCTTTTTGGAGAGAATGGGTCTCACTGTGATGAGATAACATTGCCAGAGTCTTAGAAATGGCATTGTTTCTCCTTCCTGATTGGTAAATTTCAGCAACTTTCTTTGCTCATCTCTTCTGGAATTCTCTTTGATTGAGGCATAGTGTTCTTCAAACTTTGTGGTGATTACTTCATTCTCATCGTAAGGGTCAGTAATTGATGAAGTCTAAATTCAAAAGGGCTGGCAGCAATCTGGTTTGGCCTTGTTTGGTTATCTGAGCTAAATTATTAATTAAATTTGATCAGTTGTTTGAGTGAATAACTAAGAATGTCATTTTTCTTTTCACACAGGCAATGCAAGTGTTGGATAACTTCATTATTTAAAAATGTTAAGTTGCAATTGTTACTGTATATGTGTACTATGGTTCCCGTTATTTAAGATGGCATTGTGTCTAAAGATCTGAACCTTTAATTATGACAAATAAAAAATAGGAGATATAATAAGGGCAAATACTTTTTAACTTTTATATTATCTCATGTAAACCCTCACATCCATGCAGATAGTGGACCACCATGCTATGTCCAGGAACTGCAGTATATTATTAATCTTCCCAGGCATCCTCTAAATTAGCTGTTGTAGTCAAAGTAACAGAATTCTTCTGCAGGACCAATAATTGATATTTGGTCCCATCTCGCCCTGATGTAATCTTATTTTATAGTGTAGCACTCTGGTAATCTTTATAAATAGGTGGTAGAGGGGTTCTGGCCTAACTTCATCACTCTCTCTTTTTTAAGGGAGGCCAGCTCACGCATTATGCTTGCAGCCTCTTTGCGACCACATCACCTCTCTAAAATTTAAGGTTTGCAGGTTTCATTGTCCACCTAAAACCTTTTGTCTGACACCATTTAGTGATACAGGTTATTTCTTCTCTGCACAGACAAAGGACTATGGTGTCTTAGTGCTTGAGGTGTTCCAGGTTGTAAGAGAAAACAATCATATTGTAGTGCCGTGCGAGGAAAGAAATCACGCCAGATAATGTTTTCTTAATGAAGGCAAAAACTACTGACTTTTTATTGAACGTGATTAAACTATATACATCTGTTGCCTATTCACTCATCACCCCGCCTCCTTCCACACTGCAGTGCGTGAGAATTGTGTCTTTATAGAGGCGGAGCGCTTCCAGCCGCAATAATTTCATCAACACAGAAGAAACACCATTTGTCACAGTCTCATAAGGACATGTTGAAATGCGCCCTCATATTTTAAAGGCCATAGGTAAAAATGTAAACTGGTACAGGCCCTCAGTTGTTATGATTATTGTATTTTGTACATTTTTTTGCTTTTTCTGGGGTGTTTTATAGTTTCTGGGGTTTTAGAAAATTTAATTTTGAAGTTTATTTTGTTCAGTTTTGCTACCTGGAAAGCGAATACATTTTTATCATCTTCTTGTGCTTCCAGTTCGAATGTTGAAGGGCTTTGTTATTGTGGAGTGTTCATATTGGCATTTGCTATGGTTTCCATCCCAGAATGCCCTGGAAGCATTCAGCATGTGTCACCAGTGTGGACCCTAATAGAGTCATCATTAGGCGCAAGGTTCTTGTCCATGTTTGAATTCATTTAATGTTTTGGAGCGCACTTTATTTACTGATCTCTTAACGGCTCCCTGATTAGTTTCTTAATTTTGACATAGACTTTTGGTAAATTGTCAGTTTCTTTCCTCAGTTCTGACTCCGGCACATATCTTTCTCTTTACTTCTTCTCCTGATCTAATATTTAAAATTCTCTGCTCACAGAAAATTGTACAATTCTGTTGGATGTCTTCTCCCATCTTACTATGCCAGTACTCTTTCTGTAAGTTCAGAAAGGTGAAAACCAAACTTTTTCCATGGACTCCAAGATCTCATATATGATAGATAATGAATATGCATGTGATGGATGGTGTGCAAGGACTGGCGTGCTGACCGTGTCAGAACATGAATCCTTACATGGCTGGGAGGCCATTGCAATGGAAGGAAAGCGGAAGACATTTTATTCCGGTTGATTTCTTCCCAAAGACACCAGACGGCAGCATACTCAAGGTAGGATTCCCATACAGACACGCAGGACAGGCTGGGGGTTGTAATTTCGTGGGGCAGACTGGTTGGGCACTGTTGAGTTAGCCAAGGATCACTAATCCCTACTTTATGGAGCTTCAGCTTTCCCTGGAAGTGCTTCCGAGGTGCAGTTTCATGACACTGGAACTACTCCCGGGTTCGGTATAAAAAAAGCTACCCCACCCCAGTTGGAAGGAAGCAGACGAAGTTTGCCTAGAGGTGTGGAGTTGTATAAAAAAAAATACGGAACAGTGTTTTGTATTTACTTGTACCTTTTGTGAGTTGTATAAAGTTATTCCCATGATAAAACCTTTTATTTATATAGAGACTTATGTCCTTGCGATTGTGTCAGGAGTTCGGGGTGCAACAGTGCCCACTTGTAGTCACAATGCTTCGTGCTTGACTCAAAAGTATACTCTTAACTAGCCCATTACTTGGGCAATTGAAAACATCAGCTTCCAGTACCAAAATAATTGGTGTAGCTCAAGGTATTTTAGAGAGCTGTACTGTATGGTGTCTGAAAGCACCTCCTCTAAAATATTATTTGATAATAGCCTTCCTCCTAGGAAAAACAAATTTGAGGTGCTGATAAACACATGCTTGTCTGTCTGTTTCCATATGTGTTGTTGGTCTCTGGCTCAATTAATACTTTAGTTATAAATACAACAAGTCATTTCATTAGAAATTATTGCATCTGTGCTGGCTGGGAGAAAACACTGTGCTGTATTTGTGGAACCACCAGGGTCCTGACAGCAAGTTTTATATCTTTTATTTTACATCTATGAACTGCTCCAACTCATCCCTAGACTTTCTGAAAAACTCCAGCTCACCTGTCATGCTTTAATGAGTATAAATCCTTATGGTTGAGCTGGTCTGCTTATACGGAGTGCAATCCAAGTGTGAGGGTTGTGGCATAGTTCAGTAGATCATAGATTAGTACATAGAATGTATAGATTACATTTCCTATTGATCAGTTTTTCCTATTTGCTATTATAAACCTGAGGGTTGTGCTACTAATGGCATTGACCCTCTTATATTGGCTTAGCTGAAGGTGGCATTGTTCTGCTTCTTTTTGAGTTCTTTCTTTGCTTAGGTTAGTATCTTAGACAACCTCATATTTAATATAGTTTACATGTACACTATGTTAAATAACGTAATCTGGACAGGCACATCTAATACAGTGTGAACAAGGTCATGTTTTATGTCTTTTTTATTCAATTTTGAATCATTGAGGTATGTTAATGTTACATTTGTTTATTGTCTGCTTTGTTTTGAATGACCATGCTATGTTCCACCTGCTGGTCACCGTACAGCACCCTATAAATGCAGAGTCTTGTGTTTTCTCAGTCGTTTGCAGTTTACTTTGAATGCGCTAGGCAGTCGGTGAGTGATACTTTTAGTTTTTCCTGTACTTTTGCTATTTTGATTCTTTGGACCTTTGACCATTTTTGCTCTGTTTTTTGACTTTGACTTTAGATAGTGTATTGAGACTTGTTCACTTTGAATTGCCATTGCTGGCAACTCTTTTTTGCCTTGTGTGCTCTATGGAGCTTCAAGTACTTACAGAGCATTTTTGTGATGATAAATCTTTTATTTTAGAAAGATTCTTTGTGTCCCTTTTTGTATTTAGCCAAGGTTTTTAATGGGGTTTCCCCCCTCTTGTTTATATTTTTGGAAGTGCCTCACTGCGGGGTATGTTTCCAGAGGAGATGAATGTTAGTGATGCACCATTACAAACCAAACCATTTTCATTCTTCTTTCCTTAAGTATTTTACACGTTTTCAACAGCAGCGAAGATTGTGTCGATTTATTGAGATCTGGTAGTGGAATAATCCATGAACTCTGATGACTGGTGTAAAAGAATCACGTTGCACAGCTTGTCATCTCTAAGTGCTTGTGGCATTACGCTCCAAATAAAAGATATTCAGTATATGCAATAGGTTGAGAAAGGTGAGTGTATGTTAGTATACCAAAAGACACAATTATCGACGTTTGCTATTTTACTTTATTTAAAATATACCTACTCAGTACAGAGTTTGAAAGTGTTTTCTGGTTTTTATTTCTAGCATAGTCAATGAATTTTTGTTGTATAATGAGATACTGAGTATCTCGCTTAGGTGTAGACTGCTTCGTCCATTTTGGCTACTGCACGAAGAGTAAAGTGGCACCGCAATTGGGAACTGGAGCGAAGACTTTCTCTTTTTTTAATAATTGGAGACTATATCGATTAGCGGTCATAATTTTTATTACTGTGAGATTTTTCAGACGCCACATGAAGTAGGACTGTACTTTTGCAATTTTCCTCTAGTAATGAAAAGAAAACCTTTCACCACTACAAAAACAATCACATACATCACAGAAGGGGTTTTAACTGTATCTTTCAGTCCCACATGGAACTTAAAAATCATTTAAAAGAGCACAGGAAAGAGACGTCTAATTCACTGGTTGCTAAAATTTGCTGTGAACTATGCACATATTTAGAGCACAGCACCATCCAAAAATATTTTCATTCTTTTTATACCCAGCTTGTTTACTTCAATGTAAAAGAGGAAGCGCCACAGTTCATTTGAGGTCATACATAGGTTGCTATAGCTTGCGGTCACACCCTGAATTGGTATGTGTATGGCGCACAGTGTTCTTTGCAGATAAGGAAGCTGTCAGCACCGCATGCGCACAAAACTGGTTACAGCAAGTTTCTTGTCCTAACTGTCAGAGTGTGTGCCACTTCAGCAGATTATCCATCCATCCATCCATTATCAAATCCGCTCTATCCTAACTACAGGATCACGGGGTCTGCTGGAGCCAAACCCAGCCAACACAGGGCAAGGCAGGAAACAAACTCTGGGCAGGGCGCCAGCCCACCGCAAGGCACACACACACACACCAAGCACACACTAGGGACAATTTACAGTAGAAACGCCAATGCACCTAACCTGCATGTCTTTGGACTGTGGGAGAAAACCGAGCACCGGAGGAAACCCATGCAGACATGGGGAGAACATGCAAATTCCACGCAGGGAGGACACGGAAAGCGAACCGGGTCTCTAACTGTGAGGCAGCAGTGCTACCCACTGTGCCACCCTTCAGCAGATTAGACAATACTTATTTCCTCATTCTTCATACACATAAAGAAGGCAGGCTCTATTGTAGGATTAAAGTTGGACAGTTTAACATCTGTGGCAGAGCGACGGGCACTAAGCAAACTCCTGTCAATCATGAATAATCCACTGCATCCACTTAACAGTGTCATCTCCAGGCAGAGGAGTAGCTTCAGTGACAGACTTTTGTCACTGTCCTGCTCCACTGACAGACTGAGGAGATCGTTCCTCCTCTACACTATGCGACTCTTCAATTAGGGAGTAAATGCTAACATTAATTTTATTTTAATTTTTTCATTTTATTACTATTTAATTTAATATTGTTTCTTTGTATTAGTATACTGCTGCTGGATTATGTGAATTTCCCTTTGGGATTAATAAAGTATCTATCTATCTATCTATCTATCTATCTATCTATCTATCTATCTATCTATCTATCTATCTATCCAAATAAAAGATATTCAGTATATGCAATAGGTTGAGAAAGGTGAGTGTATGTTAGTATACCAAAAGACACAATTATCGACGTTTGCAATTTTACTTTATTTAAAATATACCTACTCAGTACAGAGTTTGAAAGTGTTTTCTGGTTTTTATTTCTAGCATAGTCAATGAATTTTTGTTGTATAATGAGATACTGAGTATCTCGCTTAGGTGTAGACTGCTTCGTCCATTTTGGCTACTGCACGAAGAGTAAAGTGGCACCGCAATTGGGAACTGGAGCGAAGACTTTCTCTTTTTTTAATAATTGGAGACTATATCGATTAGCGGTCATAATTTTTATTACTGTGAGATTTTTCAGACGCCACATGAAGTAGGACTGTACTTTTTGCAATTTTTCCTCTTGCTAAAATTCGCTGTGAACTATGCACATATTTAGAGCACAGCACCATCCAAAAATATTTTCTTCATTTAAAAAGACATTTGAGGAACAAAGAGATTGTTAATTGCCCATCTGGTGATTGCTATTTTAAATCTAGCGTGGTTTCTACATTTAAGCTACTGCTTATAGAAGTCATTATCACCAGTCTTCCACTTTACAAAATTTCCAGCCTGCACTTATTGTAAGTTGCAGTTATCAGACGTCTACAAGTCACACACTGTTAGACACTGTGGATTTAACGCCTATAGATCTGAGTGTACCAGAGCCTGAACCGGCTGGAAAATGAGTCAGTTCAACGCTGAGTAGCATCTCTTTTGCTTCGAATGTAAGTAGTCTTACATGTGTCACAGTCAGCAGTTCAGGAAATAACAGATGAGCTGTCTGACTTTGGGGAATTTGCAGGACAAATAATTTAAGTTTCAATTGAAAATGTTTTAAAGGAACATAATTTTACATCTGAGAAATGTGTTGTTGATGCATTGACAGATGCCCTGCAAAGTTCAAATCCGCTTAATCTGCTTGCAAGGGAAGGACTTCTATGCACAGAGCACAAAAGGCAATTATTTTACAAACAGAACTTCACAGTTACCGAGCCTGTTGAATACATTTTCAATACTTATGAAAGAACCCATACTTTTGTTTATATTCCTATTACTAAATTATTAAGTGAACTTTTAAAAAGAGATGAGGTACTGAAGGTATTACGAGTTAAAATTCCTCATACATTCTGGCCAGTATAAATTATTTCAAGATGGTGAATACTTCAAAGAAAACCAGTAAGGTAAAGATATTTGTTTCTATTGGATTGTACATTGATGATTTTGAGATCTATAACCCTTTAGGTACAACAACAAAAAAAAAAACCCCACAAACTCTGCCTGTAAAATTTGCCTGTAAAATACAGATCATCATTATTATCAGTCTATCTTGCTGTGCTGTGTAAGACTGAGCACATCAAAGCCTATGGGTACAAGCCACTTTTAGAGCCACTGCTTAAAAACATTGAGCAGCTAGAAAGAGAAGGTGTGTTCATTGAGAAACTTGGTTCTTATGTTAAAGGGACAATGTTATATGTGGCTGAACACTCTCTAGGTGGATTCCAGGAGTCCTTTAATGTATAAAAGTTTTGCAGATTTTGTCTGGCAGATCGTGAAAACATACAGACCTGTGACATCAGAAGTGGGACTTTTGCTCTAAGAACACCCGAGTTGTTTGATAAGTGTAGATGTGCTTAAGCAAAATGGACTGTTGTGTGTTGATGGTGTAAAAAAAGACTGTTCTCAAACAGGCTGGCATACTTTCATGTTTGTAAAGGCTTTACACCTGATTATCGTCATGATGTACTGGAACGAATTGTACCTGTAGAGCTGAGCCTATGTCTTTCAGATTTGATTTCTAAAAAATATTTAACATTGGATGAGCTTAATAGTAGAATACAACGCTTTCATTTTAAATTTGCTGACAAAGGAATACATCCTCAGAGAATACCATCAACTCTAATCAAACTTTGGATGATTAGATTTGAGGCAAAACATTTTTTTTTAAAAAGGTAGTTCATGATGCCCGCAACTTCAAAAATAGTTTGCTTACCCTGTCCACAAGACATCAACAGGAATGCTGGTCTAATTCACTGGTTGCTTAAATTTGCTGTGAACATTTGCACATATTTAGAGGTTGAGCACCTGGGAAAAATATTTTCATTCTTTTTATAGCCAGCTTGTTTACTTCAATGTAAAAGAGGAAGCGCCACAATTCATTTGAGGTCATACATAGGTTGCTATAGCTTGTGGTCACACCCTGAATTGGTATGTGTATGAGCGCACAGTGTTCTTTGCAGATAAGGAAGCTGTCAGCACCGCATGCGCACAAAACTGGTTACAGCAAGTTTCTTGTCCTAACTGTCGCAGAGTGTGTGCCACTTCAGCAGATTATCCATCCATCCATCCATTATCAAATCCGCTCTATCCTAACTACAGGATCACGGGGGGTCTGCTGGAGCCAAACCCAGTCAACACAGGGCGCAAGGCAGGAAACAAACTCTGGGCAGGGCGCCAGCCCACCGCAAGGCACACACACACACCAAGCACACACTAGGGACAATTTACAGTAGAAATGCCAATGCACCTAACCTGCATGACTTTGGACTGTGGGAGAAAACCGGAGCACCCGGAGGAAACCCATGCAGACATGGGGAGAACATGCAAATTCCACGCAGGGAGGACACGGAAAGCGAACCCGGGTCTCCTAACTGTGAGGCAGCAGTGCTACCCACTGTGCCACCCTTCAGCAGATTAGACAATACTTATTTCCTCATTCTTCATACACATATAAAGAAGGCAGGCTCTATTGTAGGATTAAAGTTGGACAGTTTAACATCTGTGGCAGTTCGACGGGCATTAAGCAAACTCCTGTCAATCATGAATAATCCATTGCATCCACTTAACAGTGTCATTTCCAGGCAGAGGAGTAGCTTCAGTGACAGACTTTTGTCACTGTCCTGCTCCACTGACAGACTAAAGAGATCGTTCCTCCCCCACACTATGCGACTCTTCAATTCCACCCGGGGGAGTAAATGCTAACATTAATTTTATTTTAATTTTTTTCATTTTTATTACTATTTAATTTAATATTGTTTCTTTGTATCAGTATACTGCTGCTGGATTATGTGAATTTCCCTTTGGGATTAATAAAGTATCTATCTATCTATCTATCTATCTATCTATCTATCTATCTATCTATCTATCTATCTATCTATCTATCTATCTATCTATCTATAGCTTATACAATATCAAAAGTTACATAAAGTTAGTTCAATACATTACATTAATAGCACAAGAAATACATTGTTATAGCTTAATATCTGCATTAGATTACATCTGTTTGATTAGTTTAACACATTCTTATTTAATGTATATCTGTTGCGAAACAAGATTGGACTGAGAGGGAGCTTTCTGACAATTTGAACATCCAAAATTTGAAAACGAGTTGTGTAATTTGACAGATATCAAAGATCTTCTGACTGAGCGGGTGACTTTACCCCTTCAGAATTAGTCTGCTCAGATTCAACTTTGGATACCGGCAGCCTGTCATCTTCCTGTAGTGGAGAGTCTGTAGATTGGCCTGATCCTTTTGAAATTCCACATGTCTCCCGTGATGTAGAACTACAGCTAAAGGAGGCAAATGATGCTTATGTTAAAGATGGATCTGTAATAGTGATTTCCAAGAGTGTTAAGAGTGACATACTAAACAAACTAGCAGATTTAATGTCAAAGATTACTGCCTACCCGTATAAAGATTAGAATGGCAGTGTCGCTAAAGCTCTTGTTGAAAAGCATCCTTGTCTCAAGGAGCCAGGATCTGGCAAAGGATGACATTGCTGGGTGTATAGCCTAAAACTTAAGATGGGTAATTACTGCCAGATTCTGAGTGCTGCTGGATGCCCAGAGGTTGTAAACAAAAGGAAAAGAGCAGATTATAAAGGCAAGTGTGTCAAGAAATCCAAAAAAGGGTGTAGTACATTACAGTATTTGCCAGATCCACCTGAAGGACAAAGTGCAGAGGACACGGAGGAGTAGCGGAAGCTCATCGTGACTGAAATACAGAAAAAAGAAACTCATCTACAGCATGTGGATGAACTGATGATCTCCACATTTTCACAGTGGAGGAAGGAAATTGTAGGTGGTGAACCACTAATTTCTGAAGTCTTTACCAGATGACCAGCACTGTTTACTGAAAGACAGGTAACTGGCCACATACTAGACCTAATTAAAAATAAAGTCCTCAACATGTTTAAACTTTTGAAGTTCAGGTGTGTTGCCACCTAAGTCATCCCACATTAAATTCTTTCTCTCTCCCCCCAGATAAGTGCAAAGTTCAAAAGGATTGTCACTACAGACCTTCTGCAGCCATTTCTTGAAGGATTAGATGGTCTGGTTCCAAGACTTCTTGAAGTGTATAAAGCAGCAGCAATGTCTGGCAGAACGCTGTCAACTCAAAAGTATTTTGCCGTGTCTTGAGAAAGATATAAGTAGTAAAAGTGAGCAGTGTACAGGTACAATGTTATTATTTATTGTGCAGATTTGTAGTATTTTCTTTTGTCTGATTTTTCTGTCCCCCTCTTGTAGGACACAAATCAGAGAAGAAGAACTGCTGCAATGCTTGGTCTACCACAGTGGTTCTCAACCTGTGGAGCGGGCCCCCCTAGGGGGTCGAGAAGATGTGAAAAAAAGAAAACAAGAATCAAAAATATGAAAAAATCATCTGTTGAAACCAAAACAAATTAACTTAAACTAAATTCTGATACTAGAACAATAAATATAGAGTTATATAAATGTCGATAAAAGTTAAGTAGGTATAATAAAATATGCATCTACATTTCTAAAAAATGTTACGGGGGGGGCGCGATTAAAACTGTTATGAAAACTCGGGTCGCAAATACTTACAGGTTGAGAAATGCTGGTGTACCATACTACATATCTGAAGATCCATCAGGCATTATCAAGACGTGTAATGTATGAAAACAATTCTTTTAATTCTTTACTGCTTGAGTGATATAACCACAGTTTAAGTAGTCATTTTTTTAACAACCAATATTTGCTCTGTTACAGTAAATATTGTGATAGTTGTGCGTACTGTAAAATACTTAGGAAATAGACTTTTTTTTCAAACCAGGGCAAC
Source organism: Polypterus senegalus (assembly GCF_016835505.1). Lineage (NCBI taxonomy): Eukaryota > Metazoa > Chordata > Cladistia > Polypteriformes > Polypteridae > Polypterus > Polypterus senegalus. The sequence continues at coordinate 179,765,633 of NC_053155.1, read as the reverse complement.
TAGGAAGTTAGTGTTTGCATGTAGTCATGGGCAGGTCCTAACTGCTAGTTTTCAAATGTGGTATACAGATAATGCCAAACCAAGTGACATTTGCTATCAGCTCAGCTATGGTCATGTTCTTAATTTTATGTATCCTCACAACTGTTCAGATTAGCCTTTCAGAATCATTTTACTTTTAAAAGCTAAAAACATAGACAAGGGCACAGTTTCTAATTTTATTTATTTTTTTCTCTGTAGGCCCATGGCGAACAGCTGGATGTGATTATGAAGGGGATGCAAGTAGAACTCCTGGTTGGCCATGAAGGTGTACTTCAGGATGCATTCCCACATGAGCTCTTCAATGTGGCAGTTGTGGTGGAGGAGACCATCATTTTACACAGCCTCCAAAATGTGCCTGGGGGCTTTGCCACGCTAATGGGCATCATCTATTGTTTTAATCTGGAATATCCACAAAAGATGAAATACACGTTTGAGTTTCTGCAGAGAGTGGTTATGAAGATTAAGCCAGATCAGGGTTCTGCACAGATACATGGCCTGAGAAATAAACTGCTGAGATACAGAGTGTAGACTGATGTAAAAAAAAACAATAATTCCTTTCAGAGTCAAACACTATGAATGTGTTGGAACTTTAATTTATATTCTTGTTTTATTCAATTTTAAGAGAGAGAAATTTGCTTGGATTTCTATGTTTTTCTTTCTTGTTGCAAGCATGTGAAGATTGTGATAGAAATTTGTTCCCAAGCTGTGTATTCAAGTTCATATCATACATCCATCCATTATCCAACCCGCTATATCCTAACTATAGGGTCACGGGGGTCTGCTGGAGCCAATCCCAGCCAACACGGGGCGCAAGGCAGGAAACAAACCCCCGGGCAGGGTGCCAGTCCACCGCAGTGTTCATATCATGTTGTTTAAATAACAATTTGTAGTCAGTTTTCATTTTAATGTAACATTTCTTTATCTTTTTTGACTGAAGGTTAACTCAGGGTTTCATTTACTTTGCTGCAAGACATTATTTCACACATTGATGACACATTCGCCATATGCATGCCTCATAGATAAAGCTCTTCCTTTCAACACATAAGCACATTCATGTTTAGAAAGCATTTCATATTTTGTATTTTTGGCTTATTATTGTGTTTAACCTATGGTAGCAGATGGTCACTTGCATTGTTGGACTGATTTTGGTATACAGTAGTTGAAAAGCACACTGTTCTCAGTTTTTTCAGTTTCAGTATGTTTTGTATTAGATGGGCCGAGCCAAGTGATGATTTAAGTGGGAGACAATTTAGATGTTAGCTTTTTATTTTGGATGTTGTGTTTAAATTTAAACAACAATAGTGCAAGTGACTATGGCAAAGGAAGCTCAAGCTTAGACTTTTATACTGTTGTCTGAGTACTGTGTGGCCCCGGGCGCCCAGGAGGACGTGAGGAGGGCTTGTGCCTCCTCCAGACCGAGGCGTCCGTCCTGGTTCTATTGGGAGCCACGGGTCGAGGGCATGGAAGCCCTACCCTGTAGGGGCCCGTGGTTACCGCCAGGCAGCGCCCGATGCCGGTTCATCCCGTGTGGCCCTCGGCGGGTGGAGCCCGGCCGGGACGCTTAGAGGACCGGAGGAGGCGTGTGCCTCCTCCAGACCGAGTGGGGGCGTCCGTCCTGGTTAGACAGGGGCCTGGGTACAGGGCTTTGAAGCCCAGCCCTGTAGGGACCCGTGGCCACCGCCAGGCGGCGCCGGTGCCTAATATCCCGGGAGCCGGCACTTCCGCCACACCAGGAAGTGCCGGGGAAGACTTTGTGTGGCACCGGAGAGCTGCCAGGAAGACAGCCGACACTTCCGCCACGCTTGGGCGTGGCTAAGGGGAACACCTGGGGCTCATCCGGGAGCCTTATTTAGGCCGCCTCCCTCCAGTCATGGGTGGAAGTCGGGAGGAAGCAGACTGAGCTGGAGGCGAGGACAGGAGGCGCCAGGACAAAGGCACAGAGACTGTGGGCCCTGGACTTTGGGGGATTCAGTGCCAAGGGCTGGGGTTGTGAGTGCACGTGATTTGAACTTGTTATTGTAAATAGTGTACATAAACAGTGTGTTGGGCAAAAATATGCTGTCCGTCTGTCTGTGCGGGCCAGCGTTCACAACTGACATTGAGAAAAGTCATATCATTACTGTATTACAGAGTAATTGAAGTTGCTTCTTGCATGTTACTTCTAAAATTTGTTTTAGCTAATGTTTTTAGAAAGATGTCCTGAGAGGACATTTGAATGACAATTGAATTTATGTGAAATTTTGAGGAAACAACGTAATTTTGTTTAATGGGTAGAATCAAAACAATTTTTTTAAGCAACACATTTCAGAGCAGCAAATAAACTTTGTGTCATAGTTTAAAAGAAAGAATCGTGTTTGTTGTGATTATTACAATCCATGAGTCTAACCATTAAATATAGATTTAGTCATATGGACTTGAAAAGATAAATAATGTCAAGTTGAGATTGTTCTTTTAACTGAAATCAGTAAGTGGAAACAGCAATGAAGGACAAATGGAAATGAGTATATGATATTCAATAATGTGTTTTTTCAACAAAGATTGAAATGTTGAACAGATTAATCTTTTGCATTCATTAACTTTCAACACTTCCATCTGTAATTTGAAACCGCGAACAAGGCCAGGTTGTTTCAAGTGTTCTACCTGAAAATAAATAGTTGACATAATGAATATACATATCTTTACTGGACTAAAAATTTGAAGGCAGCAGGGAAACTTAAGTTTTTAAGTTAAAATAGCCTATATTATTTTACAGTGAGTTGCCATGAAGAAAAAATACAGGTACCTTTTCTTCAGTAATGGCTGCGGAAGGTTTTTAAACATCAACTGACTTGCAGTCTTCTGTGAGGAAGGCATCTAAAAAAATCAGACTTGACCAACAAGTCTACGAATGGCACCCCACCAACTCTGAGCTGGAGCCAGGAAGACAGCATTGAGTTAATGATAATTTTTCTTTTAATGTTTTTTGTACTGTTTATATAAAGTTGATAAAGTACTTAGTGTTGCAGGTGTCAAAGAACTTTGGGAAGTCTACCTGGACTATTGAAGTAGATGCTAAAGAGTTGGTACATTAATATGGCTTGTATGGGACTGATGTTTTTGCCAATAATGACCTAACCTTTCATTTTTTGACCTCCTCATCTTCTGTATATTTAATATGAAGCTACAATCTCTTGTTTCAGAAAATGTATTTTGGTATAAACAATTTCTTTTAGCCTCATCAGTGATGTTTACTAACTCTTTATGCATGCATAGTACTCCACCAGTTTCTTTATCTGGCTGACGTTATGAATGGCCTCGCTCAATTGCATAAAAAAGATGAACAAAAGCAAGCTACACCTTTCATATCATTATCTGTGTCAGTGAAAGGATACATGGTGGCTTTTAGGCTCCTGAACTGCATCTTTGTTCAATTAAGACATGGAGTGGAATTTTCCAGCTCTACTTGGTATAGGTCTTAATAAAAGGATATATAATGGAAGGACAGTTGTATAATTTGAGCCCCTGCTTGAGAAAATCACTCTGCATACCTATTATGTACAAGGAGAACTGTCATGGCCACAACTGTATTAAATTCCTTACAGTAACTAGCAAGTTCAATTGAATGAACTTTTACTTTGAAGACAGATTTGCTTTAAGAACAAACTTCACTTATTATTATCTGTAGAGCACAGAGCAGCCAAAAATTGCTAAAAAAAATTAGGCAGCTGGAATAAAGAAATTTATTAACTGCATTTTAACAAAATTCACAGGAAAGTCTGTTATTGCTTTTATTTTTTATATGTGGCAGTAGATCTTAACCACATGAACTGAGCTTTAAGCATTGAACAGTTAAAGGCTCAGAGATTATGTTTTTTATTTTCAACATGAGTGCAAAAATCCAGCATAGCAGAAGGTGAACAGTATGATGTCAGTCAAATTTACGCAAGACAAATTCATGAAAGTGGCTTTAAACTTAATTCTCGTATCTTCCGACTTAATCCTCGATTCATCTAAAATAAAACTGAAATATTTCTCACATCAGCAAGTTTTATGTCATATTAAGGTACTTATCATAAGTCATTATTGGGAAATAACTCAGGCTTTGATTTGTGCTTCTATATTTTCTCTTTTAAGATAATGTTTGACTTTTCCTTTAGGACTTATTATGCACAGAAAATATGTACAAATGAAAGAGAATTTTTGAAGAAAGGTTCAGTTTTTTTAAAGGAGCTAAACAACCAAATCATACATAAAGATGAATTTAGTTTTGAGTTTAATTTCAATAGAGAATAATGCTGGCCAGGTCTCTGAGTTGCACATAGTAGATTAGATGTTTTGACAAACATTTGAGGTGCTGCTGTATTTTCAAAATGCAAATGCTCAAATGTCTTATTGGTTTTTGTAGTGATGATGGTTATTCTGTTAAGGTAACATCTTATCATTTAAGTATTTCAGCCATTGATAGCATATTCTATTAGAAATCACACTGCTATCTGGTTAAACATTAAAACAGAAAAGAAACATTTGTACCATATACTAAGGATAAGGCTACTTGTTTAATTTTATTAATTAAAACCATGCTGATATATTTGGTCCAAACTCGTGCTTGCACAAAGCTGTAAATAAGAAAACCTATTCAAGTCTTTTAAAGGTTTTTTCTGCATCCAAAGATAGTAAGAGCTCTAGAGGTTCTGGAATCTCTGGTGCTGCTGAAGTATATGCAGTATTATATCAAGCATCCAAATTTGATAGTAATTGTCTGTCTTTAACAAGTCCTTTTGCTCTTATGAAACAATTGAAGGAAGTATTGCCTATTGCTGTATATTTATCAACTCTGATTTCTTCATTAGTGTTCTAAACATTTTCTTATAGCTAGCATCTAATTAGCTTTTTTCTGTGTTCATAATATGAATGATGTGAGCTAAGTGATAGTTGCTTAATTGCTGTTGTGGTCAATGTATGATATATGTTTAGCAAAAATCAGGCTTTTTTGTAAAACTTAGCTCAGTTGATCATGTATTGTAGTTATCAGTATTGGAGATATCCTTAATTATTTCAGTTGTCTTTGTGATTTGGCAAAATGTCTTGGTGATTTTTGTAGGTGGAGTGGTGGCTCTAAAACTAGGGATCTGTTTCAGCAAGGTTGCCAGTTCAAATCCTTTAAACTCCAGAAGTGAATCCACTTCATTGGGCCCTTGAGCCAGGCCCTTAACCTGCATTTTCTCCGTCCTGCTTATGATGTTAACTTGCATCCAGTCCTGCAACCAGGTCCTCCAACTTGCAGGGAAAACTCGGGGGCTGGTGGCAGGATTGGCACTCCAGCCACTGTAGAAAAACTCACATTGTTCCATTCTATTTGAACTAATGTGGTGCTAAGGTGTCACCCATTGCACGGCTGTGCTTGGGTCCAACTTTAGGATCCTGAGGTGATTCATCATGTGGTGGGTGCGGCAATATGCTGTATCAGTGTATGCTCCCAAACTATCTCTCTTAGTGATCTGCTATATGTCCCCTAAAATAAGTTTTAAATATTTCCCAGAGACTTTCAGCAGATTAGTTTCCACAAAAATATCAATTTGTGTGTAGCTAAATTTAATAAAATCTTCATTTGCTAGCAATAATGGATTAAAAAGCCAATTGCAAGATTTGTTGGTACTCTAAGTTGTGGGATAAACGGTATGTAGTCAGAAATTGCAGTTCAGTCCTCATAGGAAGACCTGAAAGACAGAGGCAACTTATTACGAAAAAAAGAAGAAATCATTTCATTTGTAATGTTAATCAGCGAAATTCAACAAATAGTTTTTCACAATGAATACGCTATATGCACTGTTAAACATATTTGCCAAATACTTTCCTAAAAATTCGCCATACTGCCAGCTTACCCAAACATAACTTTCAGAGTGCCCCATGATGCTAGTGAGGCCAGTGTGACATCACAGAGCTGTATGAGCCATGTGCAGAACTTTGATGTGAGTGTACTGTAAGATTGCTGCTACTCTGCTTTGAGCACGCATAATGTTGCAACCGACTCTGCACTCCATTAGGCACTCTAGCCTTCTACACAGCATAAATAAAAAAAGTATTTTCATTTGACGGGTACATTAACTGACCATAATAAGAATATTATGAGTAAAGATATCCATCACTTGCGTACAAGTTTTGTTCCGGCATTGGGGACACAAATCAAAGATGGGTGTAGCTCAATAAATATAGGGGGAGGCCAAACATGCTGTGCAGCATAAGATATAATAATATCACACTCTTATTTAAATAAAACTTGTTTTTCAAAATTCATTTCACAGAGTGGGATTAGCCAAAGTCGCATGCAATAACATTGACTGTTTTGCCACTTTCAAAATGTCTGATAACTTTTAAGTTTCTGTACCAGCTCAACCTGTGGAAGGTGTGAATCTCTGCTTGGAGAGCCATGTGGTGTGAAGGACAACTTGTGAAGACAAAGAGGAAGAGCGGCAGACTGACACCCCAACAAGTTTGTGTACTGACTCAGCCTGTGGCAGGTATGAATCTCTGGTGGGATAGCTGTGTGGTGTGAAACTTGTGAGGACAACTTGTGAAGATGAAGGGGAACAGCGGCAGAATGACACCTCGACATAAGCAGCTGTTGAGTGGTCCTTGAAAGGACCATTTATTCTCTTATTAGGAAAGCACCCTGATTAGTTGTTAATATCAAAAAATGCTCAACATTTTCTTCTTAAATGGGGATCAGTGTCCTCATTAGTCTTCACACCACATTTTTTTCTTTTGCTGACCTGCCATGCTGTTCCTTTCACCTCTTTTCAAGCATGAAGTATTTAAGGGCTATGATGTAGTCACTTTTCCAAAATACAGGATCTACAAAATACAAAATGGACACAGGAGACACAAGTGAACAAGAATGGATGCAAGGAGCTGGTTTGCGATACATTATAAGACTGGAAGCAAAATGTAATACAGTGCAATGTACACATTAACATGTTATAATAGAGTACATACATGTATGTCTGTAACATATCTTTTTATCATAGCTGTTAAATACATATTATCACGTATGGCCAGGGGCCCAGTTGGATGGAAGGACCAGAGGGATTGAGCAAGCACAGGGCATTATCTCCACCGGAACATTAGAGGGCAGCCTCCCCCGAGTTGCTCTTGCACCATGGATTCCCACAGTTGAAGTTCGTTGATGCCCTGTTGGGTTCCATGGGCACAGCCAAGGGGAGCTACAGTGATGGCAGAGAACTAGTACATTGGGCATTCACCACACCTGGGGGTGATTCCAGACCGTTCGAATGAGCCACTGGAAGCACTCCAACGGGTAGCTTAAAATGAGTCAGCTGCCACTACTCCAGGAGCCAGAGTCAGGAGGGAGAGAGACAAAGCTTGTCGGAGGAGGAGTGAGGACGAGAGAGAAAGAGGGAGAGAAAAAAAGAGAGGAAGAAGAAGAAAAATGAGAGAGTGCTATGTTTACTTGTGCTTATTGGGGCTTGGCACACTGTGCTGCTGAGGGGAATGATAGGAAAGTGTTTCCCCTGGAAAATAAATGTGTGTTGTGCTGAAACTTGTGCTTGGTGTCTGTCTGTTTCAGGCTTGGGTTGCTGGTGGGCTCCTTGGAGGCCACAATATATGTATTATTAGTTAGATATATACTGTACCCTTATACTTGAAGCACTGAAATCAGTTTTGTTTGGAATACACTTGGTACATTAGGGCAGAAATAAGACAAGACTCCAGCTATGGACCACGGACATAAATACGATATGACGTTACAAGATAAGACGCTGCTCTATTCCACAGGACTAATTTCCATATGTAATTACCCATATTCTATAACCCTGATACAAAACAAGCCTTAAAGGAGCCCTCCCGCTCCTTCCTCTATCATTAAAAAACACAGGACACATTGTGAAATAATAATAATAAAAAAAAAACCCTTTATTACTATTAACAAGCCGTTTCTTTCTCCTTCACGGAAGAAGAAAGTGTGAAGCATCTGCACAGATATATGTGAAACTAAAATAACTATGTAATTCAAATAATGGAAAGAGACAGTCCCATGCTGCTTGGTGACATGGCCAATGTGAGCATCAGGAGTGGAACTCTGTGATTGCACTGATCTATATTTTAATCGCTTTTTGCTTGTTTGTATTTTCTTTTGTTTGTGGTATTTGTTACCTCTATGTAATTTGTTGTTTGAGGCCTGGTGGCACAGCAGTTAACACTGTTGCCTCACGTTTGGCCACCATAATTGGTCTAGCATAGTTGGCAGAAATTTCCCTAGCCCGCAGGGACACTTAAAAGACCACTGCAGCATTATGTTCCTCTCAAAACTAGTTCAATTCCTCATTCCCTATTTTTTGTGATTTTACCGAACTCACAACTCCACACTGTTCGCTCAGCACTAGTAATAATATACTGAAGAGAAATATTTTCATGAAAACAGGTGGAGATTTTCCAATGTATCTAACAGTTTTTGATTTCTTAAGAATGTAGAATTGCTGAGCTGGCTTTTGGTAATACAATTGTGGTTGAAAGTGAGCAGTGAAAAGAAAGATTTAATAAACAGGTTCAAATCTGAAGACATATACATATTTGGGATTAAAGAAAGAAACTTAACTGTAAATTTGTTCTTAATCCAGGTCAGTGTATAGACGGTTTCTTAACCAGAGTTTCATTCCATTTTACTTACCCAATAATATAAAAGAGAACAAATAATAAGATAGGACTACGTAGTAATAACATTCTTAATAATATCAGACAGATTGTTAGCTTTAATATTTCTACATTTTACAGCATTAATTAAGAGTGCAGTTTCCAACATTTAGAAAAGAAAATATAACTATTGTGGAGTGTTTGTAACTATACTGTTCTTATCTTTAGTGTTAGAAACAGAAACTAAACAGCATCTAAAATCTACTTTACAAAGGCTCGGAGTCAGGAAATAGCCCTTTGCTCTAATTTTATTTTGCCTTATATTGGTGAAGATAGAGTGAAACTGAAAAGAAATAAATTCCAAAAAATGACCAATTTTCAATAAACAACATGAATGTATTTATTTTTATCATATTAATGTAAATAACTGCTTACAGACTTCGCATTGATGGTATTAACAATCACACAATGTACTTGTGAAGTATGCTCACTACTCACTAACTTCCAGTAATTCTGCTTCTGCTTCCTTTTAACTATATGCATAAATATTCAAGAGGCAGTGCTAGTTATTCAAAATAACAAAGCACTATTCTGTGAAGCAGAACAATAACAATAATAATAAAAGAGAAGAATAAGAAAACAAAGTCCATATACTGTATATGTATGTTTACTGCCCTGAGTCTGTATATTTATGTTTATCATGGTATCAGTGAGAAGTTGTCTTTTGCATGTAGTTTGGATATGCAAGTAAGATTTTCACTGTACACACCAAAATACCACACTACTACTACTATTCTTACTACTAACACTACTAATACCATTAAAAGTAAGATTGGAGTCATGTAGTAATAACACTGTTAGTAATATTATCCTAATTGTCATCTATAATATTGTTATAGTCTACAGTGCTTTTCATGTCATGTCATATTCTAACTTGCTTAGTCCAGACCAAGGTCATGCTTGGCTGAAGTCTAAACACAGGGCATAAGGCAGGAACAAACCTTGGAGAGGGTGCCAGTCCATCATGGGGTGAGTACACACTCACACACACACCAAACACACTAGGGCTAATTTAGCGTTGCCAATTTATCTACCCTGCATGTCTTTGGATAGTAGGAGGAAACCAAAGCACCCGGAGGGAACCCACACAGAAATAGGGGCAACATGCTCATTCCACACAGTGAGGACCAGGGATGCAAACCATGTGGCCCTCAATATATTTCAAAATTATATAATTTCCCACAATTAAAAATAAATAAATAGTTCATTAATCTATATATATAAAAGTCAATGTGTGTATGTATGTATGCTCCAACATCACATCCAAACGACTGTAATGCTTTTCATGAAACTTGGTACACACGTTTCTCAATGGTTGACTAAAAATACTGTAGGGTGAACTCAGCCCTAACCCATCCTCTTCTAGGTAGGGTGGAGGTGATCTTACGGTCTTGTATTCATGTTATCATTCAGTTGACTCTCGGAACGACCACCAGAGGGTGAACTGGAGGTGACTGCCAGCATTCTTTTTGTTTCAGTACCACTGCGCCCCTGTTGCTTTTGGAATTAAACAGAGTTTTACGCGTGCAAGTGTGTGTGTCTGTCCGGCCCGAAAGTGAGACATAGAGTAGGGGTGAGGACTCCAGCTCTGAGGATGCGCAAACGATGCCAGCACACCTGCAAAAGGAAACCTCCTAAGAAAGACAGTCACTTAGCTGCTATTGCACAAACGATGTGAGCATGTTGGCAACACGAATCCTCATAGCAGAGTGATGCCCAGAGTAGTTCTGATGATTTCCATACTTTCTAGGATCGGCTTACACAGTTAGTATATAGCAGGTGACTGCCAGCATTCTTTATGTTTAAGCAGCACCAAACCCCTGTTGCTTTTTAAATTTACAGTTGGCCGGTTCCGAGTATCAACTGGATGATAACATACATACAAGACCCCAAAACAAGAACATTAGTGAATCTTTATTGTTTATTAATTTATTTTTATTTTTAAAGTTCTTTATGTTTGAGCACCACCGCGCCCCTGTTGCTTTTCAAATTAAATAGAGTTGGCCGATTCGCAGCGTCAACTGGATGATAACTTACATACAAGACTGCAAGACAAGGACATTAGTGAGTCTTTATTGTTTGTTAATTTATTTTTATTTTTAAAATTGTGGGGTTTTTTAATTATGTTTTCCTCAAACAATTAAATAAAAAAAACACTTTATTTTCCTCCTGGGCAAAGCTGGGTATTTCAGCTTGTAGGATATAATGTAGAATGAGGGTATTAGTAAAAATAATAGTTATAATCTTAGTGAGAAAAAAATAGTTTGTTCAATATCATGAGTACTTTTAAGACACAAGAACACAGCTTGTTTTGCAAGCTGTGAAACATAAAAGAGCAATATAATATCTATTGTTAACACTAGGGGTGCTCTTGAGCTCACCCCAAAATTCAGAATATACACTGGGGAGATCAAAGTAATATGGAAATAGTGTTTTACTAATGAAATGAAAAGGCATGAAGGTATATAAACAAGTGGAGAAAAGTAAAATAAAATAAACACAGTCTACCCCATTGCCACCAACTAAACATAGGATCTGTAACCCCCTTCCTAGTCCATTTATCTTTTAAAATTAGAGGACAAATATGTTGTTCTATTGTCTATATTTACCTTTAAAAATTATTACCCCAGGTCTCACCTTCTCCCTCCAGTTATACCTTTTCCCTTCTCGCCTTCCAAAACTCCAATTCCAAAGGTCTGTTGACTCTAAGGAGCTTTTAAGCAGATGTCATTGAATGATTCTGGGTATCACCAAGGAATTATTTCAAGGTAGACAAGGGGACATCCATATAGAGTTTCTGTGGCCCCAGGTGCACTAGTTCTCTCAAAAGCCATTATTTAAAGGCCCAGTCAACCCTCCCAGGTGTCTATGGATCTAACTGAAAAAGTATCAATAGGAAGAAAGATAAGTATAGTTTAGTTCTACATTCTATGCCACCACCACCTAGTCAAAGCTCTGTGAAGCATAAAAAGAACCAATGAAGAACTACCTAAAGACATGTATGTTACGCAGAATGCCCAGTAAGGACTGGGCAGTCTTTTGACCTGGAACCCCTGCAGAATTTTTTTTCCTCAGGCTTAACTGGAGATTTTTTTTACATTTTTTCTGTCCTCCCTGGTCTCCAATGTTCTCATTGGACTGTTATTTAGAAACTTAAAACAATCTTTATTTAAGGACTTTATTTAACCTAATTCTGTGGTGGGCTGGTGCCCTGCCCAGCGTTTGTTCCTGCCTTGCGCCCTGTTTTGGCTGGGATTGTCTCCAGCAGACCCCCGTGACCTTGTGTTAGGATATCGCGGGTTGGATAATGGATGGATGGATAGATTTAACCTAATTATATAGATTTCTTATATATGTGTCGTCACACACGCGTGTTTAGGAGACAACTAAAGGGCTTGAGTACATGTAATTCCATGACAGACCAGGGGGTGGCAAAATGCACTAATTCTGTCTCTAGATCTCTTACAGACCATTCTAGGGAAATCTCTGGGGCAGCCAACGATGTCACTTCCGGTTCCAGTCCTGATGACATCACTTCCCTTGCTGGCCTTTAAAGCCGCCATCTTATTAATTTTAAAGCAGTTCTGTTTTGGACTCAATTGTGTGAACATGTCTGTCATTTTGAATCAGTTTTGCAGCCGGGAAAAATTTTACGGGTGGCTGCCCCAAACCTTCGCAATGTCTTATGGTCATTTTTGTTACAGTGGTGTAGTCGGCAGGATAGGAAAAGCCCAGAAGAAAATGGGACTTGACCTGAATCATGACCAGGTGGGAGAGTACCGGGGCCAAGCTTCTGGGTGGGGGTTTCACCTTGGATTTCGGAAAGAACTGGTGCAGACTCCGCTCCCTTTGTCTAATTCAGGGCCACATAAAATAAATAGAGAGAGTGTCGATGGGACACACAGATATGGGCTGGTCTCTTTTGGGGAAGTGATGGGGACTTATTATGCTCTCTCGGATGAGAGAGCTGTCCTCCCCACAGGGGCCAAGGTCCCAGAGCAAAGTGGGGATTCCCCAGACCAGCAGATGAAGTCATTGCAGGCATGGAGGCTAGATCCTGAGCGGTCTACCCAAGAGCAGGTTGATGCTCTGTGGGAAATGGTGGCAGGTTGGTTAAAGCCCTCCGAAAGTACCACCTACCAAATTGTGAAAAAAATAACCTGCTTTTTATTAATCAGTAATCTTCCCGACCATTTCACCCAGGCGGTCTGGGGAGACTGTGAATGAGCTCATCAAGCTCATAGAAACATCTAGGACAGCCTCGCAATTTGGGAGAGCAGAACGGTCCTGTAGCAGATGCTGTGGAGATTATGGCCCGCCTCATCTGCCCTCTCGGCATAAACAGGAGTTTATACTGGATTCCCCGATTCCACGGGTGTGGCCCTCCCTTGCGAGCAAGGCGGAATGTAAGTGGGGGATCGTGTACACTTTCAAACCCCTTGTCAATAGCTCATATGGGAGAGGTCATTGTTAACGGATTTAAAGTGGAAGCCCTTTTTGATTCCGGCAGCAACATTTCAATTGTTGATCGCCACTATGTACTACCATGACAGTGGTTAAAAACAAAGACCAGTATAACCTGTGTACACGGGGATATCCAGTTCTATAAATCTGCCTGATATTTCATTAGCCAGGGAGGATCACCGTAGCGGTAATCCCAAATCCACCTTTTGCTGTGATTCTCGGGCGGGACTGGTCTGATAGTAAAAATGCTGAAGTACTGACCCCTCCTAAACTGAATTTGGGCCTAGTAACAGACGGGAATTCTCTGTCGCAGGTTGTCTCCACACCGTGTACTCAGCCGGCAGAGAGAGAGATATGGGGGGCCAAGAAGAGGATGGGGAGCTTCCCGGGCTGTCGCAGACCATTGCATACAACAACAACAACAACATTTATTTATATAGCACATTTTCATACAAACAGTAGCTCAAAGTGCTTTACATATTAAAGAATAGAAAAATGAAAGACACAATTATAAAACAAAATAAATCAACATTAACATCGAATAAGAGTAAGGTTCAATGGCCAGGGGACAGAAAAAACAAAAAAACTCCAGACGGCTGGAGAAAAAATAAAATCTGTAGGGATTCCAGACCATGAGACCACCCAGTCCCCTCCGGGCATTCTACCTAACATAAATGAAACAGTCCTCTTTGGATTTAGGATTCTCACGGAAGAGCTTGATGATGATGATGGTCACGTAGACTTCTGCCTTTTAATCCGTCCATCATTGTTGGAGCATCATGAAGCTTTGAGTAGGTGGTGGTGGCCACCACCACAAAGAAACCGGAAAAAGAAACAGAAAAGAGAGTAGGGGTCAGTAGCGATTTTAGAGCCACCATAAATAGTTATTTTGAGGAAATTGAACATATAGAGTATCAAGATTAAGTTAAATTAAGATTAAAATGAAGTTATAAAAAGGCCATGTTAAAGTGTTTTCAGCAGTGTTTTAAAGTGCTCTACTGTATCAGCCTGGCGAATTCCTATTGGCAGGCTATTCCAGATTTTAGGTGCATAGCAGCAGAAGGCCGCCTCACCACTTCTTTTAAGTTTTGTTCTTGGAATTCTAAGGAGACACTCATTTGAGGATCTGAGGCATAATCTGTCCATGTCTCAGACCAGACCCTCTCTCAGAGTTAAGCTTCCAATTTAGAACACCGGTTTATTTTAATGGGTCAGTGAGCACATGCGTTGCGGTAGCTGTTGCAAATCCCACGAACTTTCCCACGGCAGTTTTGTGAGTAAGCGCACACCCACCTCCTGCACTGAGAAAACATTATAGCTTATCAAGCTCTGATTTTATTGGCCAGGAATTTTAATTAATGAGGAGGTTCACCGCTTCTGTATCTCTTGTCCTGAGTGTCATCTGCGGCAAGCTCCTAGTACGGACCATGCTCCTGTTGTTCCCCTTCTCTTGATAGATATCTACTTCAAAAGAATAGGGGTCGATATAGTGGGACCCCTGGAACCCTTGGCCCGAGGACATAAATATATATTAGTCCTCGTGGATTATGTGACCCGATATCCAGAAGCTGTTCCGTTGCACTCTTTGCGTGCTCTTACCTCGGAGACGTTCAGGAAAGCAGCTAAGTTACTTAAAATAAAGCACTTAAAGATCGCAGTGTATCATCCTCAAACCGACGGTCTAGAGGAGAGGTTTAATCAGACTCTCAAACAGATGCTTCACGAAGTGGTCAGCGAGAATGGAAGGAATTGGGATCAAATCCTCCCCCTTGTACTCTTTTCCTACAGGGAAGTCCCACAAACCTCGATTGGTTCCCCACCCTTTGAATTATTATATGGACAACATCCCCGGGGCATATTGGACATTTTAAAAGAAGGTTGGGAAAAAGAGGCTCTTCTCTCAACTAATATTTTGGAATATATCACGCAGTTACGCAATAGATGTAATAAATTTGACCTGTATTAAAAAGTCACATGGAAGAGGCGCAAACAGCACAGGCCCGCTATTATGACCGTGGCACGATGCTCCGGGAGTTCCAACCGGGGGATCGGGTCATGGTGCTGGTTCCCACTTCCCATTCTAAACTACTTGCCCATTGGCAGGGACCATATGAAGTTAAGGAGAAGAAAGGGCTTGTCTACTATTTGGTGAAACAGCCCAATCATCGGCCGAGTGAGCGGATATATCATGTGAATCTGCTGAAACCAAGGAAAAGGACCCTGATCCCTCCTCCGGCCAGCCCTGCTCATTCTTTGCTCAGACCAACACACTTAACTTCGGCTCTAATCTGAATACCCAACAGAGGCAAGAGCTCAAAGCAGTTATCTCGTCCGTCCCGGAGGTGGTAGACGAAAAACCCAGAAGGACCTCCCTGATTGCCCACGACATTGTGACCGAACCTGGGGTTATAGTCTGAGAGCGCCCCTATCATCTTCCCAAGGCAAAGAAGGCTGAAGTGGAACTTGAAATAAAGTGCATGCTGGACTTAGGAGTCATAGAGGAAAGTTATAGTATTCCAGCCTATTCCAGCCCAATAGTCTTGATAAGTAAGCCTGACGGAAGTTATAGGTTTTGCAATGACTTCTGTCGACTTAATCAGGTCTCACAATTTGATGCTTATGCTTTCCCTCAAGTGGACGACCTCTTGAGAGACTTGGACAGGCAGAATATCTGTCCACACTTGACGTGACCAAGGGGTACTGGCAGATTCCTTTAACGGTCTCCACAAAGGTTAAGACCGCGTTTAGCACCCCTAGTGGGCACTGCCAGTATTGTGTTCTTCCATTCGGCTTACATGGGGCTCCTGCGACTTTCCAGCGTCTGGTGGACAAAGTGCTCCAACCCCATTACACATATTGTGCTGCCTATCTGGATGATGTCGTCATCTATTCCAGCACCTGGAAGGAACACCTACAGCATGTCCGAGTGGTATTATGGACGCTGGGTGAAGCCAGTCTTCAGATCAATCCAAGAAAATGTTTTTTTGGGTTGAAAGAAGTCATATACTTGGGCTACCTGGTGGATCATGGTATTATGAAGCCACAGTGCTCTAAAATAGATGCCATTTTGAAATGGCCCCGTCCGCAAACCAAGCGGCATGTCCAAGCATTTCTCAGTTTAGCCAGGTACTACCGCTGGTTTGTACCACGCTTCTCAGAGAGAGCTGCGCCCTTGAGTGATTTAACAAAGAAGAGGGCTCCTAACATTGTGGTATGGAGTGATACGACAGAAGCTGCATTCATTGACTTAAAAAAGGCCCTGACATCAGGACCTGTTTTGAAAGCACCTGACTTTTCACTTCCTTTTATCCTCCTTTCGGACACTTCGGACACAGGCCTAGGAGCAGTGCTGAATCAAAGCGTCGATGATGCTGAACACCCTGTCATGTTTCTGAGGTAGAAACTGCTGGATCGGGAAACCAGGTATGAGGCAGTGGAAACAGAGGCTCTTGCGATTAAGTAGGCAATTACATAGTTGAGGTACTAAATCTTGGGTCGGGGGTTTACACTTGTTACGGACCATGCACCTTTACAATGGATGGCTCCGCATAAGGAGTCCAACCCTCAAGTCACCAGGTTGTTCCTTGATCTGCAACCTTATAAGTTCTTGCTCATTCATCGTAAGGGTTCTCTCCACACCAACGCTGATGCTCTCTCTCGCATTCACAACTTCAGTGCAGGATGCCCGACCTGGCAGAACATTGGCTGCGGGGGTCCCTGTCAGATACGCATGTTTAGGAGACAACTAAAGGGCTTGAGTACATGTAATTCCATGCCGGACCAGGGGGTGGCAAAGTGCACTAGTTCTCTCTCTCGATCTCTTACAGACCATTCTAGGGAAATCCCGCCTGGCTCTGGGGCAACCAACGACATCACTTCTGGTTCCAGTCCTGATGACATCACTTCCCTTACTGGCCTTTAAAGCCGTCATCTTGTTAATACTAAAGCAGCTAAAGCAGTTCTGTTTTGGACTCAGTCATATGAACATGTCTGTCATTTTGAATCAGTTTTGCAGCCAGGAAAAATTATACATTTGGCTGCCCCAAACCTTCGCAATGTCTTATGTTTATTTATCTATTGTATATTATTTCCTCATTAGTATTCTTATCTAAATGTAACTTGTTTTTCTTTGCATGTAACTACTTATTTGACATGTTCTAAAGCACTTTGAGCTACATCCTTTGCATTAAAATGTACTATAGAAATAAATGTTACTGTTAATGTAATAATATCTATTTTTAATGCCAGTATAGTAGAGCACTAATAGAGTATATGGTGCTAAATTTTCTCACTCTGCACGTGGTGTATAATAGCTCCTTGACATTATAGTGGTCATCCTTTAGTGTCTGACCTTTGGTAAAATAATTTGAATACACACAAGAATTTGCGGAGAACAAAACAAAGATTCTAGCAGTGAGCTGAAGAAGACTATGCCAAATGTGGAAATGAGACCACATGACATAAAGTGCAATGGCAGTTAACACCACATAGCACAAGGCATCACACATAAAGGCTTGTTACTGTAAAACTGTTTATCTATGCCAAGAATAAATTAGATCTCTAAGAATCTAGTAAACAGTCATCTAAACACCTGATTTCTACTGTTTGGTACTGAATAACATAGTCATGAATAAATATGTCAGGTAAACATCTAGTTTTTATAAGATTTCCACTAATTTAGAAACAATTGCAATACAACTGTTTATCTCTCCCTGACTATGAATTCAAGCAAGGGCAAGTTGTGATGTCAAGCTAAATTTCTAAATGTAAAATGCCAAAGAAAAAACCTTGTAAAATCAAGAAAAGATAGAAACCTCTAAAATAACCAAGAATAGTCAGCCTCTTCTGTATCATATGCTACTCTGTCCAGTCTATCTTGTGTGCGGTTTGACAAGTCGTTCTGCAAGTGATTATTATATTTCTATAATCTTTGTGTTGGAGGCCTGGGCTGACATCCTAGCTAGACTGGTTCAAGATGCCTTACTTATAGACCACCAGATAGACAGGGTAATCCCTTCTGCAGCCAGGAGATGGGTAAGAATGGATATTCTGGCATCCCAGATAGATAGATAGATTAATAGTCCCTACTTCATGGGACTTCTGCCTAACCTGGAAGTGCTTTTGAGGGTCAGTATCATGACACTGGTAGTTCCCTAAGGTCCTGTATAAAGAAAGCAGTTCTGCCACAGTCGTGAGAGTCGTTGTCGAGAGAAGAGTTGGATGACACCAGGTAGAAGTGGAGAAGAGAAGAGAAAAGAAGGGAAGAGAAGAGAGAATTTGCATTATGGTATCATATTGTATTGTATTGTATTGTATTGTAGAAAGAGAGACCTGTTAAAGGTAGTTTATAAAATAAATGCTCAAGTTTGAACCTAGGACTGTGGTTTTGAGATTTTGTTTTGGGTCTGGGATACTATTGCACACCCTACTGGTCACAGTATTAATCAGTAAAGTCTAAACTATTTTAAAAAGAAGTGTAGTTTAATTAGCTTGATATAATTTAACAGCTGGAAAACCCACATACAGAGAAAGATATGAAAAGTAAAGTAAGAGTCTTACCTCATTGCCTAATCATTGGCATTGATTGATTGATAAGCATCAGTCCATTCTCTTCTCACCTACACACTTTCCTAAAACAGTGAACCACCTGGGGATCATTTTGAGAGTTTTATTTATTCTCCCTTTGTGCCCTAGTTGTGTGGGATTAAAAATGAAGTGTAGTTTCTTTCTTTAGTTTGCTTTGTACTACACATTGTCAAATTTTGCATATACTTATTTTGTGAAATTATCCTGAGGCAATTGTATTAAAAGAAAAAAACAAATATTTGAATAAATAAAAACTCTTTTGCTTTTGAAGGACGTCATTTAGCAGGCACAGGGGAGTGAGGAAGGTAAGGGCACAGTAAGGTTGGGACTGAGACACCCTCGCATTTTTACTTTTTATAATGTTCATCACAAATTAGGTAGATGGTAAAGAGGCAACTTTGGATTTTAAGTAACCATAGAAACAGCTAAGCTGCTCCTTGTTTGCTCTATCTTTTTGTGCTTGAGAATAATAAGCCATTAAAATGAAAATGTTGACATAAATACTGTAACAGATATAACACAGCATTTAAGTGATTGGTGTGCATGTATTTAGTAGTTTCAAGTTATCCTATAGGCAGTAGTAAAATCAGACAAAGTTGTCAAAAAAAGTAGTGACATGGCTTGCTGATACAGTGCCTATAAAAAAAAGTATTCAACCTCTTAGATGTTTTCACATTTTATTGTAATACAACATTGAATCATGGTGGATTTAGTTTGGCTTTTTGGCACTGATCAAGAAAAAAGACTATTTAATGCCAAAGTGAAAACAACCCTCTGCAAAGTAGTCTAAATTAGTTATAAATGGATTTCACATTTACTGTTTCCTGTAAACCAAATGAAATGCCACCTCCTTTACACAAACAAGTACCGGCCTATACTAACAGTGCATAGAAGAAGAGAAAGCAGCTTTATTATTTCCAGCAGTGAAACATAAAAACAAGACAGGAATCCATAGTGCTGTGAGTTTGTTTTATTTTTCCTATTTTTGAGGCAATTCTGCAGTAGAAACTTCAAATCAATTTTGTTTTCATATAGATAGTGTTTTTTTTATATAACAACAGAGTTTGATTTCTTTTCATTTATAACTGGTCACACGTTAGGAGATAAAAATTTGCAGGTGAAACCTTAAAGTGTCAGTATGTCACCTAAGTAAGTAATTCAAGCCCATGCAACATTTCCTACGATCACAGGATAAGGTGTTATCAGCTTCATCTTCATATGATGTCCAGGAATATTTAGTTAAATAAGTAAAAAAAAAAAAAACAGCCTTCCTCTGTCAGCCTTTAAACTATTTGTGTTTGCTGATCCCTTTTCACCTGTTGAAAACATAAGCATGTTATACATTATAAATATATATCCATCATTCCACTACTCAACTCAATGTAATCCAATGCAGGATTATGGGAGGTTGTATGGGAGGTTGTATCCTGGCTGCTTCAGGTACACGTCCAAAAATAATCCTAAATGTAGCATCAGACTTTAGAAATATCCATCTATTCCCTAATCTTGTGATGCAGTTTAGGGTCATGGAGATTCATCTGTGGGCAGGACACCAGTCTTTATAAATATCTAACCATGATCATTTTCCTTTCATTAATTTATTTTCCAATTCTGTTCATTCAAAGCCAGCATCAGAAGACACCAGAGCCTTTTCCTAAAATTACAAGTCAGGTAGCAACCAGCCCTCGATTAGGATTAGGATTAGTCTGTCACATTAATATGACAATGTTAATCTTTATTTTTAGCAGCACCTTTAACAGAGCACACCATCTGTAGATACTAGTGTAATGCTGGTGCAGTAAGTAAACCCTTAAAGCCAGTTAATATACTACAATGGTGATAGTAATAGATAAGATAGAGAATGCTATAATATCATGGCCTCGGAATCCCTACAAATTTTTTTTTTTCTCCAGCCATCTGGAGTTTTTTTTTGTTTGTTTTTTCTGTCCTCCCTGGCCATTGGGCCTTACTTTTATTCTATGTTAATTAATATTGCCTATATATATATATATATATTGTCGCAGTAGGGGGCAGTAGTGCTCCCTTGAACCCTCAGGTACCACGCCAAACACCTGGTAAAAGTGCTACAATTATTCTTTTTATTATAATAATGTGCACCAAGCACTCTCCACTCCACACTATTCATAAACCACAATAATAAATCAATAATAATCACAATCCTCCACTCCCAGACGTGTTGCCCTCCTACCACCCAGCTCAGCTCGCTGTCTGGGAGTTCCCTCAGTCCTTTTTATATTCCCTGACCCGGAAGTATTCCCAGTCCCCAGTCCATGTGATCTTGTATCACTTCCGGGTCAGGTAAAAAGTACTTTTCTTCATCCCGGAAGTCCGTCGCTCTTCCTATGACGAACTTCCGGGTCATAGTGTACAGATAAGTCTCTGGTCCTCCCTGCAGCTCCCTCTTGCGGCCCCTGTGGTATCCAGCAGGGCTGAGAATAAAAACTACATAGTCCATGACTCCCTGCTGGTCTTAGGGGCACCTCCATACTGCAGGGAGGGCTCCATCTGGCGGCTTGGGGGACTTGGCCGGGATAAACTGCCCGGCACAGTCCACAATACTTCCCCCCCAGCGAAAAATTATAATTTTGAGCGTCCTGCTCATGAGGATGTCTTCCTCCAGGAGGATCCAAGGTCGGGTCTTGGCAATGTTGTCTAGCCCCCCTGGAGAACCTTGGGGGAACGTTATAATGGGCATCCCTCTGATCCCTTGTCCTCCAAGGACAGCATCGCCACACATGACCCCTCCGACGACAGTTATAGCAGATCCGCTGTCCTCCTGGTCGCCCTCCTCCGTGATACTGAAAGCACCTCAGTACTCCTGGCTCACTCCATCTCTCTGCTGGGATGGGATTATCAGCCGCTCTTACATTTTCCAACCCCTTATCCAATTTGTCAGGAGACCCCCGTTTTATTTTATGGATCTCCTTTTTATTCTTGGCTTATCTGCAGTTTGAGTCTCTCTATGGGAAAGAGAGACCCCTTTCACTGCTTTCTTGCCCTTTAATTTATTTATTGCGGAGGTGGCGTCTTTAGCACCGCAACATCGCGAGAGACAGCACTTTTCAGCTGCTCCGTTCCGATCGGCGCTTCCTCCCCTCCTTCTGTCACCGACATTACACCGCACATAAGACCGGCTGGGAGCTGGAGACTTGTACGGCTCCGGGCGGCCACGTCATACGCATGCCCCGGACCGTTTACTCCTTTCTCCAACCCTTCGGTCATAGTGCCACAATCTTTTGTCGGGCACACAGTGCTTTGACACGCGCTACTTTTCTTTGCGGTGCCGGTTCGCACTGTGTCCCTTTATGCTCTACGATACGGGAGGGACTTACCTGCGCTCCCGCATCGATCATCTCTGGAGCTTCTTGGCGCAGCCGCTGCACGAATCCCATCAGAGCCTCCAACGGTGCTGCTGCCGTCGCTCCCAATTCCTCCACTTGTTTCTTAACATCTGCCAATGTCTGTAAGAAAACATATACGGGATCGAGCAATTTCGAGATCCCGCAGTCCCACAATGTCATTTATTTCGGCCAAAGGCAAGTTACTCTCATTATTCCTCTTACCTTTAGGCCGGGAGCCAATCAGCACGTCCGCTCCTGGCACGTGCTCAGCTGGGTCTTGCAAAGGCTCTTGGGAATTGGAGTTTCTTTTAGAGGGCCGGGGTGCCGCTACTGGCCGACTGCGATCCGCCTTTTCTATTTTATCGGCGGATCGTTCAGTCACATCTCGTCCCTCTTTACTTTCCTGAATAGCTGGCGCTGCTTCGCCTGCCTCCCCTTCCCCTTCAGGGAGCTCGATTCCATCGCGGAAATGCTGACCTCACCTCTGGACTGTTGCCGACCTTCTCCTTCCCATAATCCGTTTGGGGAAATCACGTGCCCTTTCGGCAAATGAAAGGTGACCCTCCTGGTCATATGATCGACTGTAGTCCTTTAGTTGCTCCCAGCCAGCTCCGGGATAGATCACATGACTTTTTTCGTCAAATAGGATCCCTTGTTGTCGACTCCTAGATGGGCTAGTCGCTTCGTCATCGCGGCCATCTTGCCTAGGTGGGAAGTATTTCTCCGACTCATCGTCAGAAACGAAAAGACAGGCCTCTGAAAATAGGAATAATAAATCCCTGGTGCAGCGGGCGTTTCTTCGGCACCTACCTCTGAACCTTGACTACGGTTTTTCCAGTTCATATAGGTAGTCTCTTGTGTCCGATGTCCGGCAGCCATCCCGCTGCCGTAACGCACGCGTGCCCTTCGGCTTCAATCATTGCCCGGTCTTCCTCGCTTCCCGTCAGGTATGTCCACGTACTCGCGGCATCATCTAGGGGCTGTTCCTTTGGGCGATCCACATTCTTCCTCCCAGATTTTTTCCCCATGGCGTACCGAGGTCTAGACAGGCTTTCTAATGCAGCGCTCTTTGTAGAGGGTAGCGTTTCTACCGTCGGACGTTCGAGCGGGACCTTCTTAGGGTCGTCTGCGTACACAAAATTTGTTTTAAATGCAGGTCCCCTGCCAACGGACGGCCAGAGAATCCTGCCGACTACGCCAGTGTCGCAGTAGGGGGCAGTAGTGCTCCCTTGAACCCTCAGGTACCACGCCAAACACCTGGTAAAAGTGCTACAATTATTCTTTTTATTATAATAATGTGCACCAAGCACCCTCCACTTCACACTATTCATAAACCACAATAATAAATCAATAATAATCATAATCCTCCACTCCCAGACGCGTTGCCCTCCTACCACCCAGCTCAGCTCGCCGTCTGGGAGTTCCCTCAGTCCTTTTATATTCCCTGACCCGGAAGTATTCCCAGTCCCCAGTCCATGTGATCTTGTATCACTTCCGGGTCAGGTAAAAGTACTTTTCTTCATCCCGAAGTCCGTCGCTCTTCCTATGACGAACTTCCGGGTCATAGTGTACAAATAAGTCTCTGGTCCTCCTGCAGCTCCCTCTTGCGGCCCCTGTGGTATCCAGCAGGGCTGAGAATAAAAACTACATAGTCCATGACTCCCTGCTGGTCTTAGGGGCACCTCCATACTGCAGGGAGGGCTCCATCTGGCGGCTTGGGGGACTTGGCCGGGATAAACTGCCCGGCACAGTCCACAATATATATATATATATATATATATATATATATATATATATATATATATATATATATATATATATATATATATATATATATATATATATACAAACCGGATTCCAAAAAGTTGGGACACTATACAAATCGTGAATAAAAACTGAATGCAATGATGTGGAGGTGCCAACTTCTAATATTTTATTCAGAATAGAACATAAATCACGGAACAAAAGTTTAAACTGAGAAAATGTATCATTTTAAGGGAAAAATATGTTGATTCAGAATTTCATGGTGTCAACAAATCCCAAAAAGTTGGGACAAGGCCATTTTCACCACTGTGTGGCATCTCCCCTTCTTCTTACAACACTCAACAGACGTCTGGGGACCGAGGAGACCAGTTTCTCAAGTTTAGAAATAGGAATGCTCTCCCATTCTTGTCTAATACAGGCCTCTAACTGTTCAATGTCTTGGGCCTTCTTTGTCGCACCTTCCTCTTTATGATGCGCCAAATGTTCTCTATAGGTGAAAGATCTGGACTGCAGACTGGCCATTTCAGTACCGGATCCTTCTCCCACGCAGCCATGATGTTGTGATTGATGCAGAATGTGGTCTGGCATTATCTTGTTGAAAATGCAGGGTCTTCCCTGAAAGAGATGACGTCTGGATGGGAGCATATGTTGTTCTAGAACCTGAATATATTTTTCTGCATTGATGGTGCCTTTCCAGACATGCAAGCTGCCCATGCCACACGCACTCATGCAACCCCATACCATCAGAGATGCAGGCTTCTGAACTGACGTTGATAACAACTTGGGTTGTCCTTGTCCTCTTTGGTCCGGATGACATGGCGTCCCAGATTTCCAAAAGAACTTGAATCATGACTCGTCTGACCACAGAACAGTCTTCCATTTTGCCACACTCCATTTTAAATGATCCCTGGCCCAGTGACAACGCCTGAGCTTGTGGATCTTGCTTAGAAATGGCTTCTTCTTTGCACTGTAGAGTTTCAGCTGGCAACGGCGGATGGCATGGTGGATTGTGTTCACTGACAATGGTTTCTGGAAGTATTCCTGAGCCCATTCTGTGATTTCCTTTACAGTAGCATTCCTGTTTGTGGTGCAGTGTCGTTTAAGGGCCGGAGATCACGGGCATCCAGTATGGTTTTACGGCCTTGACCCTTACGCACAGAGATTGTTCCAGATTCTCTGAATCTTCGGATGATGTTATGCACAGTTGATGATGATAGATGCAAAGTCTTTGCAATTTTTCGCTGGGTAACACCTTTCTGATATTGCTCCACTATCTTTCTGCAACATTGTGGGAATTGGTGATCCTCTACCCATCTTGGCTTCTGAGAGACACTGCCA
Source organism: Polypterus senegalus (assembly GCF_016835505.1). NCBI lineage: Eukaryota > Metazoa > Chordata > Cladistia > Polypteriformes > Polypteridae > Polypterus > Polypterus senegalus. The sequence continues at coordinate 179,740,392 of NC_053155.1, read as the reverse complement.
CTCTGAGAAGCTCTTTTATACCCAATCATGTTGCCAATTGACCTAATTAGTGTTTATTGGTCTTCCAGCTCTTCGTTATGCTCAAATTTACTTTTTCCAGCCTCTTATTGCTACTTGTCCCAACTTTTTTGGGATTTGTCGACACCGTGAAATTTTGAATCAACATATTTTTCCTTTAAAATGATACATTTACTCGGATTAAACGTTTGATCTGTCATCTACGTTCTATTACAAATAAAATATTGACATTTGCCATCTCCACATCATTGCATTCAGTTTTTATTCACAATTTGTTTAGTGTCCCAACTTTTTTGGAATCCAGTTTATATATATATATATATATATATATATATATATATATATATATATATGTGGAGGACTGTCGGCTTCCCATGCCGGTCCTCACCCCCAGGCCGCCAGGAGGAGCTCTCCCGACAGCAGGATCGTGCCCGAGGTCCAGCAGGGCCTTATGGACTCTGTAGTGTTTTACACAGCCCTGCTGGATACCTTGGGGACCACCAGGAGTCGCTGTGGGGGGACTTGAGGGCTCTGTTGTGCCTTATGACCCGGGAGTGACGGGAAGGAATGGCGTGCTTCCGGGGTGAAGTAAAAGACTGGTTGCCCTGACCCGGAAGGAATAAGGAACTGTGGACTGCTGGGACAGGAACACCTCCGGGTCAGGGGCTATAAAAGGACGGTGCCTCAGTCCAGACGCTGAGCTGGGAGAGGAGCAAAGTGTCTGGGCGAGGAGGAGAGAATATAATTGTGTTTATTGGTTAATATTGAATAGTTTATGAGTAGTGTAGAAGGTGCTTGGTGCACTTCTGTGGGAAAAGAAAATAAAGAGTCTTGGACTTTTACCTGGTGTTTGGAGTCATCCCTGAGGGTTCAAGGGAGCACTAGCACCCCTACTGCCACAATATATATATATATATATATATATATATATAGTCTTTTTTCTCTTTCTTCATCCTGTAAAGCCCTTTGAGCTATCAATTTGTATGAAAATGTGCAATATAAATAAATGTTATTTTTGTTGTTGTTATTTAGCCTGGTGGGTAAGAAACAGTTATAAAAGAGGAGATCAATAACCCAGTAATTTTCTGTTGGTTGTTACTATAGCAATCTATCCCAGAACAACCCAGGAATGGAAAATGTTAGACATCATCAGTTAAACAGTATCAAGGTCCGCATGCGCATTACTGCAGTATGCTGTATTTCAATAAAAACGGTGTTGGTGTATGATTCTTGTGATAATACCTTTTGCTGGTTATGAAGTTTATGGAATGGAGGTCCTTTTGGTTTTTCGTTAGTGTGTACTAAAAGTCTAATCAGTCTGTTATCAAGTTTTGAAGGCATCAGCTTGATTTTTTGTCTACATTTTATCTCCTGATCCTCTTCAATAAAATCCTTACTGTCTCATATCAATGGACTCTCAGATGCAGATTGTTTTTCCAGGCCACTTGCAGATTGCTTGAATATTTTTCCCAGTATTTAAAAAGGATTTTCTCCAGTAACTCTGGTTTTGAATCAAAGACATGCAGGTTAAGTTATTAAAGCAAACATTGTGTTTTTAATTTACATTAGCATCAAGACCATACATTTCTTTTTGTCTAGCAACATAGCCTCTGGATCAACAAAAAACATACAGATTCAGATCAGTATTTCGAGGAATGAAATGCAGTTTTCTCCACATGTAAACTTTAACTGTCTTTCTTTTAAGAAATGAAGTTTCAAAAGAATGGTAATAAAAATGGGAATGAACCTGAAACTCATGTTCCTAATAATATTTTTCAACATCAACATTCCTCTCAGGGCCATTTATAAGACACAGATGGTAAACAATGATGAAGGTGTCTAAAGCGTACTAAAATATCTGCCTCATTAATACATTGATGATATCATTCTTCACAGTATCTCATCAGTATCTTAAGCTTTTACCATACTTTAAGGAGGGATTATTCCTTTAGGTTAATGTGTGTTAAAAGCAAAACAATAACATTTGTGTTTAAACTCATAACAGCAAAAAATGTAAGATAGCCTTTGGACTTCCTTTATTATCAGAATGTTCAGCTTGAATTTACTGTACAATCGTGAGTGACTTGCATATGATTTTTTGCCATAATATAATCAGCAATAAATAGTAATAAAGTTATACTTTGTAATGGAGTATAAAACATGCACACTGGCTAAGTTATAAATATCTCCAACTTATGAAAACATGATAATAAATAATTTGCATATGTATTATGAAAGAGATATGTCAGCAAGGAAAAATGATATCTGCATAATTTTCTCCAAAGACAAGTGATTATTCCATACTGAAATATAATGCTTCATGGCAGATGCAAAAGAGACAAGATTTTTAGCTCTGAAGCATTTGAGAGATACAGTGAAGGTCATTGATGAGAACAAGTGAGATGAGCTAATATTTCATTCAGCTGGTATCACTTTTATTTGTGCCTACCCTCCTGTACTTTCAAGTAAAGCAACAAAAGGCCATTAATTACATAAAAGGTACATTAATTGTCATTCAGGTGGCCTTTATTGTTTGAGAATTTCAAATGGAAATGTATGTTTTGTTACCTTTAGGATTAGAGGTCAGGTTTAGAATTGAATGGCAACATACAATTCTTAAAGATTCTTAATGTAATTCAGGATTAATTGCAATGGGACTTACACTATTCTACTGGGAGCCCAGCAGGAAAGAGAGCCATGTTTATAGCAAGCAATACAGAGTTTTAAGAGGTGCAATAAGTTATACAATAGGCGACAGGAAAAATACCACTTACACCATGTCCATTGATCATAAGCATGCATCTGGAAAAAAAGAAAATATTCACAACAATGGACATTGTCCTTATGGAGACTGCACATTATCTCCATTATCTGTGTCAGTTGTGTTCTGGGTGTTTCCTTTACTCACACATCCCCAAATATGTGCAGGTTACATAAATTGGCAATTCTAAATTGGCAACTGAGTGTGTATAAATGGACCCTGTGATGGCCTGTCACCCTTTCCATCCGATACCTTCCTTGTGTCCAGTGCTTCTGGGCTAAGCTCTGTCACCATCAACAACCCTGACTTGGCATTTTGGGAAATGTGGTTATGTCTTATTAAGCCTCCTCATAATTCAGATTTATGTATATGTTTTACCCGGTATTTCATTTTATATTAATCTCATAAGGCCCAATATTTGGCACAACTAGAGGCATAATTTTCAGGATTAGTTAGTAAGAATTATTTTTAATGCTTCCTTTAGGTAATGTCATAACGCAACATATCATTGATGTTGGCTCTTTGGTGTGACAAAAGTATACTGTATAACCAATTCCTTGATTTTTCTGATGTTAATATATAAACACAATTCAAGTATAAAGACAATTCAATCTGCACCAAGAAACAAAGTTCTCCACCTGACTCCTCTCCTCTGTCTCATCCCCTTTATCGATACACCCCATAAAATGCAGAATCATTTGAGAACTTCTGCAAGTGGCATTACCTGGTTTAATATGTGTAGTTGGAAGTCTACAAAGTGAAGAGAAAATAAGACTGGATTGTTCCTAGTGGTTGCTCAAATGTTAATCAAATCCATATTAAAAACACAGTCCTTGGGTCTCACAAACTGCACTCTGCCCAAAAGACACTCAATTATCCAGGACACCGTGGATTCATCCACCTACATAGCTCTGATCTTACTCCTTAACAGGGATGGCTGGATGGTATTGAAGGCACTAGTGAAATCAAAAAGCATAATCATCACAGTGGTTAGAGCTTTGTCCAGGTGAGAATAAGCAAATAGATAACTGCATTCTCCACTCCAATCTTTGCCTGACAGACAAACTGTAGTGAGTCCAAATGAAAAACTCATATAGTCCAGTACCATTCTCTTAAAGGTTACTGTCACTGGTCTGTAATCAGTAGGTGAAGATGTGCCTGCCTTCTGTTGAAAAGAAACAATGCAGGATGTTTTCCACAACAGCTGCACTGTCTGAAGCCTCATGGACAGACTGAAAAGGTGGCAGAGAGCACCCCAAAGTTGGTCAGCACAGCCCTTAGTGACTGAAGAACTGACTCCATCTGGTCCAGCAGCTTTTGCTGTGTGTAGCTTCCTCAGTTCTCTCCTTACTTGGTCTTCAGTTATGGACAGCCCATACTGATGGTCAGTGATGGACTCACTGACCATCCCAGTTAACGTGGTAGGAATTGTTGATGTAGTAGGAACGGTGTGGGAAAACTGGTCATTAGTCAAAAATTACAATAGGAGGGAAATCTATTAAAAAATTGGTTCAGGGCATTCACTTTATCCACATCCTCTTCTAGCACCTGAGCTCTGGATTGCTTGAGTCTAGTAATTATATTCAATCCAATCCAGACATCTTTCATGTTATTCTGTGTCAGTTTGTTTACTACTTTAGCTTTGTAAGTTCCCTTTCCTTCACTTTTTCTTTAGCACATGATGTATGTTCTTCAGTTCCCCTTTGTCATCAGATTTGAATGTTCTATTTTTGCCATTTATGGAGACCTTTTAGCTCCTTAGTAATCTGTCTTTGAGGACACCACAGTGTTGATGCAAAAGTTAGTATAGTCTGTGATGTAGTGGCTCATTGAGTCCCTCAATATGATCTCCATGTGACTTGCACATCATTCCCGAGTCGGTGGTTTCGAAGTGGTCACTCAGAGCCATTTCAGCGTCCAGGATCTACTTCCTCACTATTCTGGTGGTAACAGGTTAACATCTAATAACAGGCTGTAGTTAGAAATGAGATGAATAAGGGTGTGGTCAGATCTACCCAAATGAACCAGTAGTTTACACTTAAAGTAATGTTTTTTTTTATATACATTGTTAATCCCCCAGCTGAGATAAATTAAAAAAAAAATAAATAATAATAACAATAATAATAATTATTATTTTTATTATTAATTGGTTGAAAAAATTGAAAGGCTGGTTAAGAATTATAACAATTAGAACTGTTGTGACGGGAAGCTTGATGTACAGTTTTTCATCTTTCCTATTGAGATTTTATTATTATTCCTATTATTATTATAAAGCCATATTTTTTTAAAATATTTTTCTGAGGTCATTATTACTGACATGCCCTTTCTTGTAAGTGCATCAATAAAGCTGAAAATAACAGTCATTGAAAGTTTCACGTAATTACCTTATAAACTTCTTTTGATTGGGAGCTTTTTATTCTGTACCCAAACAATGGTAAATTAAAAAAAAAATCACCTTTTTCTGTACAATAAAAAATGTTTACAATCACAATCTGATTTAATACATTTTTGACAAAAATAATGTAATTTTGTTTAACTGTTTTCTCATATGTCTGACAATACTTAATGGATTTCTTCACCAACATGGAACAATTCATCACTATATAAGATGACAAGAAAATGCTCTGAATAATTGAACATCAAAACCACAAAAATAAATAAATAAAAAGAGAAATCTACAGCATAATCTGTCAATGGAATATGATTACTTAAAATATTTTAAGAAAATGTACTTGAAGGTTAATTTACATTATGATTTTTCAGAAATGACCATTAGCTACTCTAAAGTTGGAAATGAATGACTAGAGGAATGAGGATTGAGTGAACTCTGTAACACAAATACAAATCTTTACAGCTTTTACTAATTCTTCAACTCTGATTTTTTATTTTTTCGTACTAGCATGAGGAATTTTATGTACTAATAATTTACCCTTGCAAAAAAAAACACATCTAATGACTGGTGAATTTCATTAATAAAAATGTTAACATGTTGCATTTTATGCTGCTTGCTTTATTAACAGATCAAAGTTCAGACTAACTCGGTTAAAAATCTGTGCTAAAAGTATTGGAAAATAAGCCAAGAAGATGAGACTCAGAGAACGAAATCCCTTTTAATTCCATCCATCACATTTCTAAATCTTCTTAAGCCACTTATTTTAAAGAGGTTCAGAAAATGTCATCATTTCTATAAGCGCAGCCTTAAATTTCAAGTACAGTGCAGTATTAGCAACCACTTGATTCCTGTGGACATTTCTTTATTGCTGCAATGGCCAATACAATTACAAAAACAATGCAAATAACCGAAAATATGGCAGAAAATAAATTTATGAATAGATTAAAAATTACAATGCAGTGTAGATATTTTTTAGATGTGTATATAAATTTATTTCATCTTCTAAATATTTTCACTTTACCACAATCCACACAAAATCATGATGAGAAACAGACAATAAGATGCTACTTGTGAACTTTCTTAAACACAAATTATTTACTAAGGAAGAACAAGAATTCAGAGTCAGGAAAAGGCAGATAAGAACTGATGACCAATGTCAGAGCCTCATAAACTCAAGGAAATCAGGAATTTAAAAAACATGACTGCTTACCGAGATGCACAAGAATGTTGCCATGTTTCGGCAACATGAAAGGCTGTGCAAAACAATAAAGCTGTCCTTTAGCTTCCATTATTTGGCTGCAGGAACAGAAAAGACATACAAGAGCTGACTTTTGAGTGGGTGGCGTAGAGGCATTGACCCAAAGAAATGAGGCTTGGTGACTTTGTTTGTGGATCAGTTACCTTCAAGGACATGAAATCTTAAGGTGTTAATCAGAATCTGCTTAGACAAGCAAAAACACAGCCATGTCCATTCTGATGGTAACAAGAGACTGTAACGAGCTAGCTAAACCAATAACTGAAGAAAACAAATAATTCCCTTCAGAGTTTACCAGTGGGCTTACATGACAGGATTCAAAAAGAAATAGTCTTTTTCTGTTTGTTTATTTTCTCATCTGTTGAGTAAATGCTTTGTATGATGTTACATCCAGCTAGTGATGTGGGCCGTGTACTGCATTGCATGTGATACCATGGTGGCTATGTAATTTAGAGCTCAATCTTTGTGTATTATAAAGGAACATCCTAGAAAAATGTATAGTCTTGACTAAATAAATTTAAATCACTAGTTTTGGTCTTCGATCCCTTGTTTACTTAAAAACTCTTGGTTTGCCCCGTGAACTAATTTTCCAGATTTCTTTGTGGATTGTTAACTGCTGATATGGTTCCATTAAATTTTCACCACTTAATCCACTTGACAATCTGAAGCTTAACAAACAAGCTCAGTGGACTGAATTGTCTCCTCTCTTTTGTCAGATCTCCCATGTTCATGTGTTTTTATGTAGCCGAGATCACCATTGCAAAGGTTCTAACAGACAATTTGATTAGACCAAGCTTAAGGGAGCATGGTATATGAACAGCATAGTTCATAATGGATAATGCTAACAAATTAGAAGATCCTTAGTGTGATGAGGTGCTGTGAAAGTTTGTGTACACACTTATTTAATAACATTACAACTTAAAAGTTATTGGCAAAACATCTTACCATTGAATATGCACTACCTGTATAGACACTATAGTTATTGAAAAAATTAAATATCATATGATCTCATTATCTCCATCTTAAAGAGTATTTGCTGCATAGGAGAGCATATAGTCCAATGTGTAAAGATACAGCATTGAAATTTTCCCTAATAGCTTCCCTACATTAATTTCATTTTGACATTTACTTTATTTGTTTGAGGCCATTTTGTTTTGTTATGAGTACTACTATCTTGTTTACCATTGCTATGGCCACTCTTACAAGTACTTGGGAGTCCATAGCAATGACAGGTTGGACTGGTCTCAAAGCACAGAGGAACTATATAAGAAAGAGCAGAACAGGCTCTTCTTCCTCTGGAGACTGATTTCCTTTAATGATGGAAGAGACATCCTTCACATCTTCAACAACTCTGAGATGAATTTTTAACACTGTGGTGTTCTGGTCCAGTAACATCACTTCAAGACATGTCCACTGAATTAATAAACTAATTAAAAGGTCAGGATCAGCTATGAGAAACACTGGAGGTAGCAGCAAAGGAGAGAATTAAAACTGAATGCCATTATGAACAATGCTGCCCCTCCTCTCTCTGACACACTACACCAACAAATTATTCTGCAGAAAGAAACACCACTGGGGATCCTTTAAACCAACAGCATTATGTCTGCATAATGCCTCACTGTGACTGTAACTGCTAAGTCTCAAATTTTTCTTTTTTTTTAATTTTCTTCCTTTTATCATTCTGGTGTGTCTTCATACCATATTGTGTCTCTCTATATATATTTGTTTATCTGTCTGTTTATGTATTTATTTATTATAGAGCTTCTGTAAAAAGACAATTTTTCCCCCTGGGGACAAATAAAGTTCTATTTTTGTTTAAAGTGAACTGTAATTAAATATATTTTATAAATGTGTGTATTACAAGCTTTATTTAAAAGGCTTTCAGTTGTGACATTGCCTGAGGCAAACTTAAAAATGTATTCTTACTAACTGATGTTGATCATTGTGCCTCTAGCTGTGCCAAATATTGGGTCTGATGAGTTTATTATAAAATGAAATACAGAGTGGAGCATACACATAAATCCAACTTATGAGGAGGCTTAATAAGACATAACACCACATTTCCCAGCATACTTCATCCAAGTCAGTATTGTTGGGGGACGGAGTTCAGCCCAGAAGCACTGGACACAAGGCAGGAAACAGTTGGACAGGGTGACAGTCCATCGCAGCGTCAATTTACAGTTGCCAGTTTACATAATCTGTGTATCTTTATGAATGTGGAGGAGAAAAGGAAGCACTCAAGAGAATACTGATGCTGATATGGAAATAATGTATAATGTCCCTAAGAACAATGTCCATATGCAGGACTCTGCACCACTGTGCTGATCACAATAATAGCTAAGTTCTCTAATTGTGAAGTTATGGTCATTTTCTTGTAAAACAGGATTTTTTTTATATACTTGTTTATGATTAGTGGACATCATCATTATGATCTCCTGTTGCCTATCATATAGTTTATTGAACCCTTATCTATTGTTGGTCATTTGATGCTGTGATGCTCCTTGTGATGTCAGTTCCTTTTTCCTAAATAAAATAGCAGCATCCAACTCACAGCATCAAAGTTTTTGGCTAACATTAGACAAATTACAATTCACATATTTAAGTTTTGCTAAAGGAATCTATTTATTAAAATTGGTTAGGAACTTCAGATGGTATATTGACAATTTGCCTTTTTGATATTCTGTACCAATCCCAGGTAATTATCTTTAGCTTGTTTACAATGATTCTTTGTTTATTCCTTTTAACATTTTTTGTCTCCCAGTCTCTTTTCTTAAAAAAAAATAAAAAAGTAATAGTTTGCATTTTGAAAGAGACTTTCCCTTAGGGTTGAATGTCATAATAGGAAAGACCGGATGTCCACCATTCAATATGAGCACTTTTCCAGAAGCTGTATAGCCACTGCAAAAAAAGACAACAAAGAAAAACAAAAAAAGAGTTTCCAATAGCAAAACACATTCAGTTCAACATAATAAGTTAGCTGTAGACATACCCAACTTTTCTGGGACTGGAGCATGGAATTCATGGACTGCTACACAGAAATTATTCTTTTCAGTTTTCTTTTTTATTTTTATTCTAAAACAAAGTTTATCATTTCTTTTCCTAAAGCAAACGTAATTTATCTCTTTTTGAATAGCCACCCACCTTCATGTCTACTCCAAACAAGGAAACAAAGCGCCAGCAAGAGTGTTGTTCTTGTTAGATGAATTTTTAAAACGGACCCCGCAACAGTTTGAATGCCAAAATACAATCAAAACAGAGCAAAAAGCAATAAAAAAAAAAAAACAAACCTAAAACTGATAGAAATTGGACAAAATGTTATCAAAATGTTATCAAAACTCTCAAGTTCTAATAACAAAAAGAGGAGGATGAAACTGAATGCTGTCATTGGTAGTCATCTGAAACAAAACCAATAATTGGCTTTCTTTAAACATTCAGATCATGGCACTATTTTTCAATGAACAATTTGTCTTATTATATATTCGCACCAAACATTATAGTTTAAATTTGTCAAACATTAAATGTTTGTATGACTCTTAGGAAAATGTGCTTAAAAATACAGCTCTTATTACTTTTTTTTACTAATTTTAGTTGCATTAAATTGAGATTTTGAGATTTCACAGTTGTTACCTTAGCTCCAGGAGAATGGGTTCTATTCCAATTTTGTTATTTAGGGGAACTGGCATGGTCTCTATGTGTCTAGAAGGGATTTTTATTGCCGGTAAGCTTGCCTTTTTAATAATGTTATATTTTAGGTTGCAGTTGTAAGCTGGCCTTGTGTGTGTATGCGTGTGTGGGTGTGTTAATTACAGGGCGCCTGGTGTGGGAAGATTTCCATTTTCATTCCCACAGGTTTAGCAGGCTGAGGGGGACGTTCCCAATATGGTGAACTGGTGAGTGAGAGTTATGCATTGTTGGTTGATAAGTGTCTTTAACCAAAAAATATCAGCTTCCATGTGTCTTGGTTATTCTCAGAGATTATATCTGGGGGACATAGTGAAGTGAAGGAATGTCAGCCTTTATGTGCCTAAGTTATTCTTGGGGACCAATGTAGCCCTCATCATTTTATTAGTGTTTATTTTAGATCTCTGAAAATTCAGAATATCAAAACTGACCTTTCAGTCATTTTGGTGGTAGCTACAGTGAGCGCCATAGAACACATTCCACTGATATCAAGTAATTCATTCATTTTCTCAGTCCTTTTATTCCACTATATCTGAATTCAAAGTAATCTTCAGAATCTGAATTATTTTAAGAGTTCCTGTCCATTTTACTTAAACTCTTTGTTGTTTAATAGGGAATAAAAAAGGGGATTTATGAAACTTAATTATTTAAAAATATATATATACAGTATATCAACATCTATCTATCTATCTATCTATCTATCTATCTATCTATCTATCTATCTATACAGTATATATATATATATATATATATATATATATATATATATATATATATATATATATATATATATATATATATATATATATATATATATATATATATATAAAATATGGTCCTTTGGTGTCTTCATGTAGAGGCTACAGCTCAATTTAATGTACCTCAGTGGCCAAAAACTGGGCATTATTCTGACTCAAACACCATAATGCAAAACAAGTTAAACTTTCCTCCAGTTTTTGGGGTTACATATTTCCCTAGAGATTTAAGTTAACATATTGTGAAACTAGTAGTCCTAGATAAAACACTTTCTTTGCATTAGGGGTTAATTATATCTGGAGACACTCATGTGATTCACACGCCAAAGCTAAGTGAGTACCTTTGTGAAGAGGTGATAGGCTATACAGGCATCACTCATAAACAGTGTTTAAGTGGATAGCATCTGTGTGTGTTTTGTGTGTATGTGTTGTCCATCCATGTTTATCTCCTGTTGAATTTGATTAAGGAAGGATACGAATATGGATATTAAATATAGAATTTTTTTTGCAGCTTATTCACAAAAAGTCTAATGTCAGCTAGTATCCATTTTACAAATGATTATCACATAAAAGTTCATACTTAGGTATGAGAAACAGGTTGATTTTTCTAAGCATTGGATTTACATGTATAGTTGTTATAATATGGAACGTTACTACTCCCATAATGGTGCATAATGGTATTAGTCTCAGTCTTAATATGGTGATAAGGCCTACCTGATGAAAATGTAGCAAAAGATCATGTATAAATATTGTCATTTCACCACAGTAACAGTGCATACACAGTGGAGCTTACCCACCAGATCCATATATAACATCTGTAAACATCTGAATTTTTTGACCTCCATAATAACCCTCATGATTTTATTAGTGTTTTTTTTAGATCTCTGAACATTCAGAACACCAAAACTGACCTTTCAGTTCACCAACACATCTTTGTCCTTGGGAGTTAGACTCCTGAGACTTTATTTTATGTTCTGTGTTTTCCTATTGATGTATTTTATAATTAGTGTGGAATCAATTTGCATTTTTAAGTGTTCTTCCCAAAACCTAAGTATAAGCTTTGATGTCTCCGTCAAGCTGTTTCTGGGTGACGTGCTTTCTTTTCTTTGCAAATTATGTAACTGAGCAGATGGATAACAAATACCTGATCTGAGTTTCTTTCATGTGGTGCACAGCAGTTGTGCTTAAAAACATGCATGATTATGTTTAAATGATAAATTGCAAATAATGTTTTTTCCCGTAAGGGAATATTGTAATACTGTTTCTGTGCCAAAAGGGACTGCTTGTTTTTCTTACTTTTTCATACATCATAGCATTAAAAGCACAACATAGATGTGACTGACCTACCAGGACCAAGCCAAAGTAAAAAAAACTTCTTCTGCTTAATCACATTGGTACAGTATGAATGCTTATGGGAAATGAAGAAGCATTTTATTTTATAAAGAAGTGTGTGGGTTATTTTTATTTTATCATTTCATTTTTTATCTGAATCTATTATCCTTTATCTAAAGCTATGTTTTACTAACATGCTGGAATTCCATGAGAAAGCAACACAATGAAACGACCAAACATGGTGCATATGATATTATTTATGTTGACAATCAGAAAGCATTTCATAAGGTCCCACATAAGGGGCTGGGTATTATACTAAAATAAGTGGGAGCTCATTGTGTTGTCTATGTATGGGTGCAGAACTGGCTCAGACACAGGAAACAGAGGGTTATGGTGCAAAGATCCTATTAGAATTGGGTGATGTTAAGAGTGATGTTCCTAGAGTCAGTACTAGGGCTTTTGCAATTTTTAATATATATAAATGACTTAGATAGGAGCATAAATAACAAGCTGGTAAAATTTGCAGATGAAACCAAGCTAGGTGGATTGGCAGATGAATCTGTTGAATCATAACAGAAGGACATGGACAGCGTACAGGCTTAGGCAGAAAAAATTTAATGTCAATACATTTAAAGAATTAACGTAGGAAATAAAAATGTTAGATTTTAATAGACAATGAGAGCTGTTAAACTTAAAAGAACACATTATAGGATGGATCTAGTAGTCATAGTTTACTTGTCACTATTAACTGCCAGACACTGTTCAGAAGCCATTAAGACAGATAACACAATGTTACATTATATAGCACAATGTGTTGAATCCAAGACAAAGGAGGAAATTCGTAGGCTTTATAATGTACTGGTGAAACCATATCTGAATTACTGTGTGCAGTTTTTGTCCCCAAGCTACAAAAAATAAATAGAAGCTCTAGAAAAAGTCCAGAGAAGAGTGACTAGGCTGATTACAGGACTGCATGAGTTATGAGGAAAGATGACATGAACGAAGTGCTTAAAATTATGAAGGGAATTAGCACAGTGGATTGAGACTGTTATTTTAAAATGTGTACATTACGAACACAGGGACAGAGTTGGAAACTTGTTAAGGGTAAATTTGGCACAAGAATTAGGAAATCTGTCTTCACACAGTGAACCATAGATACAAAGAATAAGTTACCAAACAGGTGGACTTTAGGGACATTCAAATCTCAACCTGATGTTATTTTGAAGCAGTTTGTGCATAAGACTTGTGAACAACTGAATGGGTTCAGTATGCCGTTCGTATATAACTGGTGCCCCAACATATTCACAGTGTATATACATTACTAGGCTCACCCGTCTTTTAAGGCAACCGACTTTCAAGCTGACCACTTCTTAAGGCAATTCAATATGTAGATCAATTTGATATTTTATACAAACTCATTAATTTGGTTATATTGCATTTGAGCGGTATTACTTTATTACTCGTAGTTTCTGTTATTTTTGTGATGAAATTGAAACTTTTTTTCTATATTGAGGTCACCCTTTTGAACCCACCTGATATTTATTATGCGGTGAGGCATTTGTACTCCATCAACATTAATTATTTCCAGAGACATAATTTTGTCTATTTTTCCAGCACATCGCGCACAAAAGCAAGGGAACGATGGGAGCACCAGAACTCTGCTCACATCATGTTGCTTCGTACCGCAAGCTGCAAGTAGTAAGTCTGTGATAAGTGGAATACCGCTATGCTTTCCACTCACGGGACGGAAGGACAATCCCGACCGCTTTCATATAGTAAGAAAGAAGAAGAAGATATCGCACAGTCTGAAGTAGAAAATCATCTTTTACCTGGAAAAACGAAACTACAAATCTCATCATGCATTTCAAAATAGACGGGGCGTGTGTGAAATTCCACGCCTGCGTAGCACCCACGGGACGGAAGGACAATCCCGACCGCTTTTATACAGAAGGAAGATATGCCAGCCTCAGTTTTGCTGGTTATTTCTTGTTACCATCTACTCCATCAGTACAGTTTGAAAGTAAATTGCAGGAATTCAAACCCTGTCTTCTGGAGTTGTGAAGCTAGAGTTCTAACCAATTGTGTCACCTTGTTCTTGATCATGTAATAGTAATAGTAGATCAATAATATGCTGAGATAAATCACTGTGATCTTCCTTGTGAGTATTCAATACAATTAAAAGCATACAATCGTTTTAGTGGTAGCTACAGGGAGTGCCATAGAATACATTCCACTGATATCAAGCAATTCATTCATTTTCTGAGTCCTTTTATTCCACTATATCCTGAATTCAAAGTAATCTTCAGAATCTGAATTATTTTAAGAGCACATGTCCATTTTACTTAAACACTTTTTTGTTTTATAGGAAATAAAAAATAGGATTTAAAAAGCTTAATTATTTAAAAAATATATATATACACAGTATATCTACATCTATTTATATATATATATTGTGAGCTGGAGGGCTGATCGCACCCCAAGAAGATACGGACGCCCCTGGGAAAACCACAGAGCCCGAAACACGGACTACCCTCGCATTGCTCATTAACTTTGCACTATAACGCGCGATACAAGCCTCGCGCGGTACTCCGCCAACTTAAAAAGCCGTGCGCAGCACCTGCCAGTTTTGGTATTGATTTCTTTTGCTTTCTCTCTCTCTCAGACTGCCTCTGCTCCTGACGCGTTTACATTCGAAGAAGAAGAAACTCATGTAACCTTTAATTGAAAGACGAAACAGCCATCTTTGTCAAGGAGCAAGTTTGAAGTGTCAAATGTTTGTTTGCAGTGCTTGAATAAAATTTCTTCTTTTTTTCCACACATCCCGAGTGTCTCTGTGCAAATCTGTGACCCAAGTGTGACAATATATATATATATATATATATATATATATATATATATATATATATATATATATATATATATATATATATATATATATATATATATATATATATGGTGCTTTGGTGTCTTCATGTAGGAGCTACAGCTGGGTATTAGTCTGACTCAAACACCATAATGCGAGACAAGTTAAAATTTCCTCCAGTTTTTGGGGTTACATGTTTCCCTAAAGATTTAAGTTAACAAATTCTGAACCTAGTACACCTACATAAAACACTTTCTTTGCATTAGGGGTTAAGCTTAATAAAAAAAAATCTCAATTTCAAATGAATAATAAATGTGACAACTGGTACTTTATTTACAATTAATCTCACAGAAGGTTTTTCTTGTTGTATTGATAACATATCATTAGAAAAGAAAAACATGAAATGAATTAACCTATGGTTGAAAAGAACAGTAAAGTAAAAATGCAGTTTAAAAATCATAGTGCAAGCTATTTGGAACTTTACATCTATTAACTTCTTTATCCTTTACATCTATTTAACTCCTTTAAAAGCCTTCAAATATTGAAAAAATGATAAAAGTCATTTTTGATTACTGCTATGTCTTTTCATTAAAACAAACAAAAACTTAAATGAAATACAATCAAAATGTTTATTACTATAAGATTTCTCTTCTAATCATATCATATCACCAGATAAGATCCATCCATCCATTATCCAGCCCGCTATATCCTAACTACATGGTCACAGGGGTCTGCTGGAGCCAACCACTGCCAACACAGAGCTCAAGGCAGGAAACAAACCACAGGCAGGGTGCCAGCCCACCGCAGGGCGCGCACATACACACTAGGGACAATTTAGGATCGCCAATGCACCTAACCTGCATGTCTTTGGACTGTGGGAGGAAACTGGAGTACCCAGGGGAAACCCACGCAGACACAGGGAAAACATTCCCCTTGGGATTAATAAAGTATCTATCTATATATCTAACATACAAACTCCATTCAGGGAGGACCCGGAAAGTGAACCCAGGTCACCTAATTGCGAGGCAACAGTGCTACACACTGTGCCACCATGCCGCCACTAGATAAGGTACTATAATTAAATAACATGTTGCTAAAAAAAGAATAGTAAACATACAGTAAAAAAATAACTACAAAAACTGTTATGAAAAATGTAAAATATTATTTTCATTCCCTCTTGGCTGACTTTAACATTTTATTCATACAAATTTAAATCTAAAAAGCTAACTATTTAGCAAATAAAAATCCTTGATTTGTTGATTGCAATTTTAAATACAATATCTGGTACTTTTGTGAAAAAAATTGTCCTTGCAGTTAATTTTACTGATAACTAGTTTATATTTGTAATAAAAAGAGATGAAGTCAACAAAAGAGTTACGGTCCAGGTTTAGGAAACCCCATTGAAAAAGGAGCAGAAAATAGTGAAAACAAAATCAAGTATTCCTTGAGGAATGATACTTCAAGCCAGAATATGCTAGGGCTTTCCTGTAAATTTCTGTCTTACACTTTTATGATATAGGGTTTTTGTTTATTTTTTGTTCATTTTGATAGTAAATGGTATGGTCGTATACTTGATTTGGGAGTTTACTAGGTAAAGGATCATATTCCTGTCAGTATTTGTTTTTATAATAGTTTAGGAGTTGTGTCATTTTTTTATCATATTGGACACCATTTTTAAGTCCCCATGATGTCATTATTTGTTCAGTTTTTATAATAGTTTAGGAGTTGTGTAATTTTTTTAATGTATTGGACACCATTTTTAAGTACCCATGGTCACTGCCATTTTGGTACCTGTCACTATGTCCATTTCCCATGTTTCTAGAGATGTGGCCTCGGACTTTGTTACTCATTGGTAATCGGTATGATGGGTTAAAAGATTAAATGGTGGTTCACTTCTTTAACCGATCTGTGGATTTCAAAAGACTTTTAAAAACCCTTTGTTATTTTCCTTCTCACTAGTGTTGTTCATTTTTGAGCACTTATTTGTTTAGTCTTTTAACCTAATATTTTGTCTCATGCTCTGGATTTGGTTACTATTTTTTACAGCTTTGATCTTCTTCATTGTGTATGTTTCTTTTTTTTCTAAAAATGTTTTCCTTTCAGTTCATTGTCAGGATATACTATAGATCTGACCTCTTGAGTAGCTGATTCCAAAATGAATGCAGACATAGTAGAAGAACTAGAAGAGGCATGACTTTCAGGAGCTTACGGAACTGATACCAGCTTCTTCCACTCTAGACGCAAAAAAGGGCCAGAAGTTAAGGACTGTGTTACACCTTTACCTTTCCCCTTGGCTTTTCCCTGTTTGGAAACCACAACGTGTTTCATTTTTCACAGATAAGATCTATTAATGGAATACAATGCAAAACACAACAAACATAATCTTACCTAATGTGAAGACTGGGTTTGCAAAGTATTGACTAGTTTTTTTTTATGTCACATTGATATCCACTTATTACTACACACAGACTGTTGGCAAGGCATCTGTCACTGAGGGAATTTTGTTGCTTGCATTTGATCATCTACTGCTTGAATGTAGTTTTGATGGCATAACCAGACACAAAACTCACCAAAAATTGTTGCTGCTCTGTTTCTTTTGAGTTGGATTAAAAAGTGTGAGCACATTACTCCAGTCCTGGCTTCTATGCATTGGCTGTCTGTTCAGTGTAGAATTCAATAAAAAGTATTATTGACTGTTTTTAAAACTTTAAACGTGTGGCCCTATCAATATATTTCAGATCTTCTCTGCCCATATTTAGCTCCCAAGTCTCTTATATCCTCAACCAAAGAAATCCTGCATGTGCCAAGGACACAATTAAAAGAAAAAGGAGACCAAGCATTTTCTATTGTGGCTCAAGCGCTGTGGAATAGTTTGGCAGGTGAGCTTAGGTGTGCTTCCTATATTTTTTTTTAAATCTTAGCTTAAGACATATTTGTGTATACAATCTTTTTTGACTCTTAATAAAAACTTAATTTTCTTGGTAATTTGTCAATATGTATTATTATTAATATTATTATTTGTATATACAGCACTTTGGACATTGAAAGCAGTGTTGAAATGTGCTTTATTAACATATCTTACTATTATTTAGTAATACTTTAAGTGAAAGTTCTGTTAGAGAGACTCTACACATAGGTCAGCATAAAGAATCCTTGATAAAAAAAAAAATATATTTCTAACTTTATTTTCTTTTCATAAACATTAACCTGAAATGTGGAAGAAATGTCTTATGAAGTTAGAAATTGTTCTGCTTCAGAGTTGATTTATTCAGAAAGGTTTAAACGTTTTGTTACACGTTTGTCCTGCTGTCCCTGTGTTTGTAAACCACTGATAAAGATACAGTTTTTTTAATGCAACCTGAAAGAATAATGAACGTTTGTACATTATTGTAATGTACATATGTGTAGTTGACCGGAAGTGAATGCTGGAGTTTCATCCTGCCGCTGCTTGCCAATGCTGTATTTGTGTATTTTTTTCTATTTTTCTTTTTTTACTTGTTCTTTGCCTTTTGCATCGGATGTTCTTTTGCATTCACATTGGATTTATAAGTAATAGCATGCATTCCTGTCCCTTGCTTCTTTCAGCCTTAACATGAGCCCTCGTAGAACTGTTCTTTGCTGGCTAGAATCTTTGTGGGTAAGTGGAAACGTTCTTGCTGATTTTCTGCTCTAGTGTCTTGCTGATGTCTAAGTGCTGGAAACAGTCTCTTGTCAACTGCTGAATACTTGTGGAAATGCCAGAGGTTAGGTTCTACTGTCTAACATGTGATTTTAATTGTACCGAGCAAGTAAAGAAGAGGTACAAGGTTTTGCTGTGATTCTGAAATTTGCTTGGGTGATTACTGGAAATCTACTATGATAAACTTGGGTACATTGTCCATTACTTCATCCAACTCACTCCAGAAATCTTCTTTCTCATTCATCGCACATCCAACTTGCGGTGCATATGCACTAACAACATTCATCATCACACCTCCAATTTCCAGCTTAATAATTATTACTCTGTCTGACACTCTTTTCACTTCCAAAACACTCTTGACATACTGTTCTTTCACAATAACCCCTACCCCATTTCTTCTCCTATCCACACCATAACAGAACGATCTGAATTCACCTCCAATCCACCTGGCCTTACTTCCCTTTCATTTAGTCTCTTGCCCACACAATATATCAACCTTCTTTCTCTCCATCATATCGGTTAACTCTCTCCCCTTACCAGTCATACTGCCAATATTCAAATTTCCTACCCTCAGTTCCACTGTCTTTACCTTCCTCCTCTCCTCTTTCGTCCAGACACATCTCCCCTCTCTTCTTCCCCTTCTTCGGCCAACAGTAGCCCAATTTCCGCTTGCACTCTGCTGCCTAACAGTACTGGTGGCGGTCGTTGTTAACCCGGGACTCGACAGATCCGATATGTAAACCTGTATTGTTGTCCTCATATTAATCTGGCATAATTTTACACTGGATGCCTTTCTTGACGTAACCCTCCCCATTTATCTGGGCTTTGGACAAGCATTAAAAAACACACAGGTTTGTGCAACCCCTGTTGGCTGGATTAAATGTAGTCACCTCTACAAAACTAAAATATTCACCAGATGAATTTTATTGACTTCAGACAAATCATGAACTTCCTGCAGATCTCCTGCTGCACTGGGGCATTCTCCTTCGTCCAAAGTACATTCACCGCGAATCTAATCATCGTTTTTATCTCAGCAGTAACACTGGGTCTATTCATTCATTTTGGTCTGAAAGACGCAATCATCCACATATTTATGAACGATATGTTGATCATAATGTGCTGATTCCTTTGGTAAAATCACCAGAATATACATCCATAGACACTTTGAAGTTTAGATTATTTAACACTCAATCCAAGGCTCTAACAAAGCCCTGCTGATTAGTGATTTTATTATAGGCACTAAGATGGATGGTGTATGCCGCAAACAGGTGATTATTTTTATTTAAATCAAACATTCCCTCCAGGATTTGACTGCATCTCTAAATCCCATTTTTTGGGAAGTGGAGGCAGTCTTGCAATAACTCACCACAAAGATCAAAAAATATCACTTATACCTCTCCCAGCACATCCTTCCTTTGAACTGTTACCTTGAAAAATCTATGGGCCTTCACCTACTATATTTGCTGCTTTATATAGACCTCATAAAAATCAAGTGTTTTTTATTGCAGAACTTTTTACTCTTTTAGCTACCTTGTGTGCAATGTTGCCTAATGTCATCCTCATCTGTGATTTTAACATATACTTTGACACCTCAACTGATGCACTCACAAATGATTTTAACAAAATGCTTGACTGTTTTAAATTAAACTTAATATGTGAACATCTCAACTCATAACAAAGGTCATATTCTAGACTTAGTTTGCTGCTCTAGCACCATACCCCACAATTATATTTTGACTGAATTACACATCTCAGCTCACAAAATGATTACATTTGACGTTAGCTTACCTCTCAGTAAATGAAAGGTCCACCATATGATTTCATTTTGTAAAGTCAAGTATGTAAACCTAGGCAGCCTTATTAGTTTATTGCAATTACAGCCTGCTTCTCCTTCTACTACCTCACCATCAGAACTAGTGAACCATTAAAATACTGCTCTGTCTTCTGCCTTTGATACACTGGCTCCCTTAAAATCACAGACTGTTTCGTTTATTCACACTGCTCCCTGCTTCACACCTAAACTCTGTCAGCTAAAGGCCATGGGCCGATGGTTGGAGAATCTAGCTAAGAAGATGGGTCTTGTTGTACATAAGGAAATATATTCAGATCATATGTTAAAATACGAAAATGCTCTCTTTGCCACCAAAACTGTATACTACTCTAACATTATTAATACAGGAGGGAAAATTACTTGAGCTCATTTTTCCACAGTGAATAATCTAATTACACCACCAGAAAATGTTGTTTACCACAACTTCACTGTTACGCACTGCTGTACTTTTTGGATTTCTTCAACTTGCAACTTGCTACTTCTTTCCCTGTAGAAAATGACATATTCCCTTACCAATCATGTTATTCTCAGAGTTCAGTTTACAAAGTGAAACTGAAGTCTTGGATCTTATAACAAAATCTAATTCTTTCATTTGCCAATACTAACAAGCTTTGTTAAGTCCTGTTTATCACATATTTCCCCTATGATAACTACTATAATTAACTCCTCCCTTACTACTGGCACGGTTCCCCTCTCATTAAAAACAGCATCAATTGCTCCAATTCTGAAAAATCCTGGCTTAGACCCTGATATTCTTAATAATTATTGCCCTATTTCATATCTTCCATTCATATCAAAAATTCTCAAAAAGATAGTTGCATCCCAACTTTAGTCCCATCTTTCAAAAAATAACTTTTTTGAACAGTTTCAATCTGGCTTTCATCCTAAACAAAGCACAGAAATGGCCCTGGTCAAAATTACAAATGATCTTCTCTGGGGAGCTGACATGGGACTCAATTCTGCTTTTGACATCATATCAAAACAGATAATTTTGAAACATCTAGCTAGTTTTGGAGTCTGTGGCTTTGTCCATTAATGGTTTTCTTTCTACCTCAGTGACAGGAGGCAGTTTGTTCAAACAAAGGGCTTTAAATTAGAAAATGGATTTGTTACTCAGGTAGCTCCACAGGGCTCTGCTTTGGAGCCGTTTCTTTTCCTCATCTACATCTTCCCAATAGATAATATCTTTTGACAACATGGTATTGCAATTCATTGTTACGCTGATGGCATACTGTTTTATCTGTCCACTAAATCCAGTTGTCTTTTCCCTGCCAATACTCTTATGGCATGTCTTCAAGACATAAGTCATGGATGACTCAAGATTTTCCTCAATTAAATAGCAATAAAACGGACATGCTCCTCACTGGTTCTAAATCTACACTAACTAACGTTAACAGTTCTTCCATTTTAATTAACAATATGATAACCTACATCTCTTCTCAGGTTAAGAGCCTGGACTTCATTCTAAATAGTACCCTCTCTTTTTGATCCCATATAAATAATGTTTTGGGGGCTACCTTCTTCTATCTCCGAAACATTTCTAGATTTCGTTCTGTTCTTACACAACACAGTACTGAGGTATCGGTTAATGCCTTAGTCACTTCACGTATAGATTACTGTAATGCTATTCTGTCTGGCATCCCTAAAAAACGTATCCATCACTTAGATTTCATGCAAAATTCTGCTGCTAGGACAGTTACGTGTTCTAAATCCACTGAACATGTTACACCTTTTCTCTCCCAAATTCACTGGCTTCCTGTTTACTACAGAATACGATTTAAAATACTTCTCTTAACATTTAAAGCTCTCCACAATTTTGCTCCTCCCTACCTTACTGATCTCCTACAGACTTACACTCCCTCTTACTCACTCCTTATCTGCAGCTTTACTTTCTGTAGCACACATCAAACTCTGTTCTATGAGAGCTAGAGCATTCTGTCATAGTGCTCCTCAACTCCAGAATTCTCTTCCCTCTCATATCCATCAGCCAGACCAAATAACACAATTTAAAACTGCTCTCAAAACATATCTTTTCGAACTGGCTTACCAATTATGAAATTACCACTGTTACGGCCATTTATCTTTGATGTTTGTTACTACTTCTGTACCCTTATTGCTCTTTGATTTTATTGTCTTACCAGCTTTTTATTTTATCATTTGATTGATTTATTTTCTATTTGATTTTATTGTCTTATCTGTTTTTATTTTATTATTTGATTAATTTATTTTCTATTTTATAGTATTTTCCTGTCTGCTTTTTAATTTTTATTACTGTTGATTAATTCATTGTAAGATGACCATGAATGCTAAGAAAGGTGCCTATTAAATAAAATGTATTATTATTATGATTATTTCTAGCAAAGGAACATATGCAAAGATTGTGAAAAAATAAGCTTGACTTACTGCACTTATACTTTAACTCATTTAAGAGATATGTCACCCTCAAAATATGATACCTTTTTTGGTCAGATTTTAAGTTCTGCTAATGTTTGTGCAGTTCAAAAACATGAATTTATATGTAAAAGAAAACTACTCCACATATAGTCTCACATTTGCCTTACGGAGTCTGAGCTTTATGTTCTTTTATTTGCTCTGTTTTTGTACTGTTTTGTTTTGTTTTTTTTTTAATCATGGTGGCACAGTGCAACAGCACAACATGATGCCCCATTCACTTCCTGGCTAGAGTATGTGCTGTGTGGAATTTCTGTCTTCTCCCTTGTTCATAGTTCTCTTTAGGAGAACTCCCATTTTCTTGAACTCTAAAATACATGCTTACAGAGCAGACTAACTATTGTGTCCTCTGACACTACTCTTTTCAGGTTCAGTTTTTGCATTGCACATACCCCTGCTTATGGCCAAGTACAGGGAAATGCAAGTTATGAGGTTCAACATAAACCTATAAATCTTTATCAAAATGGACCTTTTTTATTTAAAATAAATATTCTTCTTGTCCGTGTACTACATTGTACACTTGCCTTTTACTGAATGGTATTTTCTACAGATCTGACTAATTTTCTCACTCTTGACTGGGTGTTTTTTTTCCAACCACTTTCGATGTTGCTCTTGGATTCTTCTTGCCTCCTTTGAGGTTCAATAAGAAGATGTATAAATTCTACCAATGGGTTTAAATGAAAGCTTAACAGAATGTAGATCCTTCCCTATCTCTAGACTATATCAACTATTATAAATGTCTTTGTTGTGCTGCTATGCTGCTGAGCTCATATTTATACCAAAACCTACACCAAATGCTAGAGGGAAAGACAGCAATGTCCTAAAAGGTTTGTCCAAAATATGCTTAACAAAATTTAATGGAAACATCAACAACTTATTCTGTGGTTATTTTGGAGCATCCAGGTTTGCTTTTGGGCATACAAAAATGTTTACACTTTGAAGTAGGAGGTGTCACTGGGGTTGAAATACATAAGCATCACTTTCAAGACCAAAGTACAGTCAATGTTAACTTCCTGACAGACAGACTCAAGGTAATTCAAGTGGGTGGTCACATATCATCATCCTTCTCAGCACAGATGCTCCACAGGGGTATGTTCTGAGTCCTTTGCTGCACTCCATTTACACATATGACTGCGTGGCTGCACATGATTCTTACATTATCGTCAAGAATGCTGATAACTTCTGTGATATGACCTGATATCTAGTAATAATGAGCAGACATACCTGGTTGAGGTGAAGAGTCTGTCACACTGATGTGGGATTAATAAAGTATCTATCTATCTATCTATCTATCTATCTATCTATCTATCTATCTATCTATCTATCTATCTATCTATCTATCTATCTATCTATCTATCTATCTATCTATCTATCTATGTAAAGATAACAACTTATTCCTGAATTTCAGCAAGACTAAGGGGCTGATTGTAGACTTGAAGAGGAAACAGAAGAGGCACTACCACCCTCTCAGTATTAACAGCACTCACATGAAGAGGAAGGACAGTTTCAGAAAACTAAGTGTCCTCATCACAAAGTATCTAATATGTTCCAAACATGTTGGCACCTTAGTAAAGAAGGCAATGTCTGTAACACCTCAAACATATTAAGGTTTTCTGGCTGCTCTTCCAATTACTAAAGAACTTTTACACATACATCATTGAAAGTATCCTAACAGGAGGTATTACTGTCTAGACTGGGAACAACACACAGCAGCACTGTAACAATCTGGTGAGCTAGGCTGAACACATCACTGGGTGTGCACTCGCTACCCTCCAGAACATGTACACCAAGTGATGTTGAACTAGGGCAAAAAAAAATTATCAGAGATACCCGCTTTTACTGAACCTTGACTGGAGTTCACATTCTTTGTAGCTGTGTCTCTTCCAGGTTCCTAAAACTATGCAGCTACTTTGCAGAGTTGGCAAAGTAGGATCCAGAATGAGTCAAACGCATAACAAAAAAATTTTCTCAGTCCAATAAAGTTGATTTTAAAAGTTTTGCAAAATTTTAAAAGGGAAAAATTCACAAATATTCAGAAAAATGTTATTATGCACACAGAATAAAAGGCAAAAAAGAAGAAAAAAATGTTTCTTCTACAATCTTAGCTTTTTCATGTTAAACTTCACTTACGTTCTAAAAGTTATTTCTCAATAGTAAACATACATAGGCTTCACTTAGTGCATTCTGTATGTACAGTTTGAAACTGTTTGCTCTCCATACCTTACCAACTGCAAGGCAGATCATAAACTGTAACTATTCTATAGTCAAAGGACAAATTAGAACATTCCATTTACAATTTAGCTTGTGGAGATTATACTGTAATAGAACCTCCCATTGTCTATGCTCTAATAAATAGACATACATTCTAACATAACCAAGAAAATACTTCTATCAGTTTATCATAACCTAAATAACAAGTGGCTCAATTCAATTTTGATTTGTGTTTATGTTAATATTGTTTATTGTTAATTTTTGCTTATGTTTAGCCTCTTTGTATCTAGGTACCTTTCATTATGTTCCATATGTTTGGTGGGTAGTAGCGAAAGCCCACATTAAATAACTTTCACATTCTCTGTTGTGGTTTTTGTCATAGTGATACAGTCATATGAAAAAGTTTGGGAACCCCTTTCAGCCTGCATAATAATTTACTCTACTTTCAACAAAAACACTAACAGTGGTATGTCTTTCATTTCCTATGAACATCTGAATACAGTGGTGTTTTCCGAACAAAGATTTTTTAGTGAAGCAGTATTTAGTTGTATGAAATTAAATCAAATGTGAAAAACTGGCTGTGCAAAAATTTGGGAACCCTTGTAATTATGCTGATTTGAATGCATGTAACTGCTCAATACTGTTTACTTGCAGTACCAAATTGGTTGGATTAGTTAATTAAGCCTTGAACTTTATAGACAGGTGTGTCCAATCATGAGAAAAGGTATTTAACGTGGTCAATTGCAAGTTGTGCTTCCCTTTGACTCTCCTCTGAAGAGTGACAGCATGGGATCCTCAAAGCAACTCTCAAAAGATGTGAAAACAAAGATTGGTCAGTATCATGGTTTAGGGGAAGGCTACAAAAAGCTGTCTCAGAGGTCTAAACTATCAGTTTCAACTGTAAGGAATGTAATCAAGAAATGAAAGGCCACAGGTACAGTTGCTGTTTAACCCATGTCTGGCAGGCCAAGAAAAATAAAGGAGCGGCATATGCTCAGGATTGTGAGAATGGTTACAGACAACCCACAGATCACCTCCAAAGACCTGCAAGAACATCTTGCTGTAGATAGTGTAGCTGTATATCGTTCTACAATTCAGCGCAATTTGCACAAAGAACATCTGTATGGCAGGGTGACGAGAAAGAAGCCCTTTCTGCACTCACTCCACAAACAGTGGAGACAGTGGAGTCGCTTATTGTATGCAAATGCTCATTTAGACAAGCCAGATTCATTTTGGAATAAAGTGCTTTGGACCGATGAGACAAAAAATTGAGTTATTTAGTCATAACAAAAAGTGCTTTGCATTACAGAAGACGAACACTGCATTCCAAGAAAAATACCTGCTACCTCCTGTCAAATTTGGTGGAGGTTTCATCATGCTGTGGGGCTGTGTGGCTAGTTCAGGGACTGAGGCCTTTGTTAAAGTCGATGGTTGGATGAATTCAACCCAATATCGATAAATTCTTCAGGATAATGTTCAAGCATCAGCCACAAAGTTAAAGTTACACAGGGGCTGGATATTCCAACAAAACAATGACCCAAAACACAGTTCAAAATCTACAAAGGCAAATGGAGAAGTACAATGTTCTGGAATGGCCATCACAATCACCTGACTTGAATATCATTGAAAATCTATGAGATGATTTGAAGCATTCCATTATATATCCATTCTCGGCAGCCATCAAATTTAACTGAACTGGAGAGATTTTGTATGGAAGAATGGTCAAAAATACCTCCATTCAGAATCCAGACATTAAAGGCTATAGGAGATGTCTAGAGGCTGTTATATTTGCAAAAGGAGACTCAACTAAGTATTAATGTAATATCTCTGTTCAAATGTATGCACCTGTCTAATTTTATGATGCATATTGCATATTTTCTGTTAATCCAATAAACTTAATGCCATTGCTGAAATACTACTGTTTCCATAAGGCACGTCACATATTAAAATGAAGTTGCTACTTTGAAAGCTCAGCCAATGATAAATAAAAATCCAAAGAATTAAGAGGGCTTCACAAACTTTTTCATATGACTTGTGGAACGGGCCCAGGATACAGACAGAGGGACATCGTTGTTTCTCCCAACAAACGTTTATTTACACACTACTATTTACAATATTTACAAGTTTAGTGCAGCAACCCAGTGCCTCCAGCACCGATTCCCCAAAAGTCCAGGCCTCTTACACAGTCACTCGTGCCTTTCTTCTGGCCGCCTCCAGTCCTCTCTCCAGCTCCGTATTCTCGAATGCAGGGAGGCGGCCCCTTTTATACCACCCCGGAAGGGCTTCAGCTGCTTCCCAGCACTCCTCCTTAGACACTCCCCCGTGTGGCGGAAGTGCTGGCTGCACACCCGGAAGCCCTCCGGGTGTCCCAATTCTTCTTCCCCCCAGCACTTCCTGGTGTGGCGGAAGTGCTGGGCACCAGGGATCTTCAGCCGCCTGGCGGTGGCCACGGGCCCCTACAGGGTTGGGCTTCCAAGCCCCCTACCTGAGGCCACCAATAAAACCAGGGCGGTCCACCCTCGTGGTCGGGAGGAGGAACCACGCCTCCTCCAGTCCCCTGGGGCGTCCCGGCTGAGCTCCACCCCCAGCCGCCTGTGACAGACTGTGTATTATTTTTCAAACAGGTAACCCAAACAGGCTTGCTGCATTAATATTAATATGCTGCAATATAATTTATTCAATAAATAAAGACAGAAGATGGATATATGCAAGTATATATACTTTGTAGATATAAGTGTATAATTGAAGAACAAAAACAACAGAAAACATAAATTTATGCTATCTTAGTTGAATTTTTTTTCTGTTCCTTAGATAAAGGCACAAAACTTATGAATTGTGATATTTCATTTCATGTGGTCAAAACAGATACGTTTCTAGTGTCTACATTGTGGATTTTATTTGCTCACAGCTAGTTTACACTGGTTTACCCCCAGCCCCACCACACATACACAGTTTGTTCTGTGTGTGGGTATGTGTGAGATGCTGCTCTAAACTTTCCTACTAGATTTAGAAGAGAAACAAATCACAATTAAAAACCTATCTTTTACAAAGGTTATTACTTTTCAGTTGCAGTGATACCAATACCATAATACATTAGCTAGCTTTATCCTAATTACAAAGCTATAATACTTATTAGAATCAGAGTAGGTGGATGTACGGTTTGGTGTAGGTGATGCTTCGTTCTCATGAAAGGATGTCCAGGGTTCTTTTCTATCTTGATGCAGTAGCTCTTCTTCTTCTTCTTTCTTTGGTCACACATTCTGGCTATGGGCAATACTTCCATTTTCTTTTTAAGGTTTTAGATAAAGTGTCCTTTCTATTTAAAGTTCATGTCTGCTGGGAAGTTGGTATTCAGTCAACTGTAATCTTTAGCAAAAAAATTGTGTAACTTTTATATATGGTTCATCTCTTGCACGTGCACCTTGCTTCAGTTTAGCAAGGTTCGGGCTTGTGGCACCCTCATTTCACTCCAGTGTAGACAAGTCTTCCACTCTTTTCAGTCCATGCCCAGGCCAAAAGCTTTGAGCATGCAGAGAGAGCACAGATCTGGTGATTCCAGTGTTTTTAAAAGGAAGCATAGATGGTTCACTTCTGTTTTCTTGGGCGCACAAAAGAGCATCCTTTTATTTGCCAATTGGTGAAAAGTTTTGCTCATCAGTGTTGCTTATTGTCAAGTTATGGCCCTGTGGCCCAGATTAAGTATTTGGATAATGCAGCCAGGAGATATCTCTGGGTGTCACCTTGTGATTGGACATTTTATCAGATTGTTACCAGAGGCTGCATTCCAAAGAAAACTGACACTTGAGGTGGAATTACAAGTGTTTCGCGGTTAGCTTTTTAACCAAGACCTGTGTGCCAACTCATAGAATAATGCCAGCCCTACAGAGGACTGTTCCTTCCCATTTACCCTACAGCCTGGTTCTTCCACTTCTTTGGAACCCACAAAACTTTTTAAGGGGCTATTTGTTATGAAAATTTATTATTTTCCAGATATATGTATTATTGTTTATTTAAGAGAAAAACATAATAAAAATTCAAATTAAAAAAAGCAAATGGAATAATATGTCCAGAAGACATCCATGGAAGACAGCAATCAACCCCTACACCGCTTGACAGGCTTATGGAAGAAGTGAAGAAGTTATTGCAGGTTCAGGACTCTCGCTGGTGTGAGAAGGGTATGCAAGCTCTTTTCTGCACAAGTGCAAGGGTGTTGAAGCTGGTGGAGGTTATGAAGAAAAAGGAGTGCAGAAAATGCATTCAGTCATATGTTTAAACACTTCTATAATAGATTATTAATAATAAAAAATGATGTTGAAAAACTTTCTGTAGCACCTTTTCAGTTCATATCTAATATATAAACTGCTATAGCACTAAGCTGCCCAAACACTGATGATAAAGGATAAAATCCTTGTCTTTAAGGCAGTCTTTCTTCATGACATGTGAATAGGTCAAAAGCATACTCAACACAGAGCTAGTAAAAGAACAGCAATTTCAATGAATCACATTATAAAATGACTGATTTTGAACTCCTTTTTTATCACTTTGAGGTTACTTTAGATCTCTGTAGCCTGCAGTTAATCATAGGAAGTAATAATATAAGTGCAAGTGGATGAGCACTTCTGAGACCAGTACTCTTTTGATTAGATAAATCAAAGGGAATTAAAAGGTGCCACAGGACGGCCGATCACAAAGGATGTTTTTTCTCCCTGCTTCAGCAGCAGCCCCCAAATTAATTTTTACTCACTGGTATCATTAACTCTTCTACCTTTATAATGCTCAAAGTGATTTCAGAGGTCAAAACATCAAGTCTCCATATTTTTAAAAAGAGGGTGTAAAAAGGATGGTTTTTGCCCCCAAAACAGATAAGAGCCACATAATTCTTATTGTCACTCTTCTAGACCTCTGTCAGGTCATAAAAGATTCTTTTACACCTCATTGCCTGCCACTGTACACTTCAAATTAGCATTTTGTATTACCAGAGATACTGTAGTTACAACACTGCGAGTTGTAACAATGAGCTGAATTCTTATTTTTGCTATCCACAGGTAACCCTATATGATCACTGAGATTCTTGACCACCAGCCTTCTTACTGACCTCCACCTTAGTAATCCTGTCTGTGCTGCATGTTATAATTAAATTGTGCCTACACTAGCCAGACTTCACATAGAAAAGGGCAAAGCTCAGTCAAATACTCCGAGATTTCCTCTCTTCTATGATTGCTATCAGAATTCTGATTTAGCTTGCCTCCAGGTTAGTTCAGGCTCAGAGTAAATTTACTTTGGTCATTGTACTTCAGTTCCACAAAGCTACATTTGAAATGGTCATACAGGGGAAAAGGTATCAACATTTTAGGGTACATTTTGGACAATGCTGACACATTTCCAAATAAGCTTTTGGTATTGAACGTCAAGAAATCCTGAATATTTGGATTCTTTAATGGAAGAACTAAAACCAAAACTGCCATCTGCTCTAAAATTTTATTTTAAAAAGCACTGTGGGAGCTGAGAGATGAATGGCTCTTTTCCTTAAATATCTTCCTTTTTATTCCTTTTCTATTGAAAAAAAAAATCACATTAAAACTTATCTTTTGTTTACAAGATTCAAAAATGTATTTATATTTCCAGCATCTTACTTGCTTTCTCAACTTGTGAAATGTCCTCATACACATGATGTAACAAATTGTTATATTATTCATTCAGTAATATTTTTGCAGGGGCTAAAGCTGATCCTAACAGTACTGGGTGTGAGGCAGAAATTAATACAATGCTGCATGTTCTCAAATTATTTCACCTAGCAGCAAAATATTAAAATAGCTAAAAATCAAGCTAAAGCAAACTTACTTCAACAATATTCGAAATGTAGTACATATGGCCCAAAATGGCTATTTTTATTTTTCTCATGGGCCTCCTATAAAATCCATTTCATTTACAGAATTTATCTTTACTGTACATAGTTTAGATGGATTACATTTACACCTCCGATTAATGCAATTTTTCAGTCTGCATTACATCTTGATGGAGATTGCATAAGAACAGCTATTTGGGGTTTAGTGGTTGCTGTCATTCATCTGTGCAGCACAACACATTACAGATTCTAACCATTAGTTTGAATGGGAATTGGGGTGCTGGTAATGACTCAAACCGAAAAAGTAAACAAAAATGACAGGCCTCACTACAATAATGAACCTTATTGTTTTAGCTTGATGCCATATATGAGGCAGTGTCATTAAGTAGATGGTAAGGCGACTTCAGACAAGCAACTTCATTGACTTTTTAAAATTTGTTGTCAGGTCTGGCCACCCTTCTGTGGCCTACGTTAATGCTACCACCATTTTACACAAAATATTTTCTTTTCTAATGTCTTGATTGTTTTATGTGGATAGAAAACACATTTCAGATGCAGGTGGAAGCTCCACGCAACTGTTGTTATGGTTCTGCCTTTGTCCAGAAACAGTTTCATAAGCTTTATGACCTTAATCTCAGAAAGTCGTAGAGTACAACAGGAGCTTCCAATTGCAGCTAAAGTCACTTCACTACACATGTACTTTGTCAGCATGCCCAGCTAGGCCCCTCATGGACCCTGTGATCATCAGAGGTGACTGTGTGCAGAGGGTGCAGACCTTTAAATATCTGGGAGTGCAGCTGGATGACAAATTGGACTGGACTGCCAATACTGATGCTCTATGTAAGAAAGGTCAAAGCAGACTATACTTTCTGAGAAGGTTGGCATCCTTCAACATCTGCAGTAAGATGCTGCAGATGTTCTACCAGACGGTTGTGGCGAGTGCCCTCTTCTACGCGGTGGTGTGCTGGGGTGGCAGCATAAAGATGAAAGACGCCTCACGCCTGGACAAACTTGTTAAGAAGGCAGGCTCCATTGTAGGAGTAAAGTTGGACAGTTTAACATCTGTGGCAGAGTGACGGGCACTAAGCAAACTCCTGTCAATCATGAATAATCCACTGCATCCACTTAACAGTGTCATCTCCAGGCAGAGGAGTAGCTTCAGTGACAGACTTTTGTCACTGTCCTGCTCCACTGACAGACTGAGGAGATCGTTCCTCCCCCACACTACGCGACTCTTCAATACCACCCGGTGAATTGCAAACATTAATTTTATTTTCATTTTTTTTTCATTTTTATTACTATTTAATTTAATATTGTTTCTTTGTATCAGTATCCTGCTGCTGGATTATGTGAATTTCCCCTTGGGATTAATAAAGTATCTATCTATCTATCTAAAATATGAAAAAAGTTTGTCTTTTAGGTATGTGTTCAACATTTCTGTCATATTACACTTACATAGATCTTTGTAGACACGTAACACACATTAAATGCATGTGTTCTAAATAACAATATATTTTTTACCCAATACTGCTCTAAGTACCTCACTCCCTGATAAACAAGGTTTGAGCTGGGAGAGCGTTTCTGTGGTGGTGGGGGGATGGGATACAGTAGGCTGCTTGCACTTATCGACACATTTACAACACAAAAGATGGTGATGGAGAGGAGCGAACAGATTTAAGGTGGGCTGGGTTTATGAGTTTTTTCATAGGCTTTGGTAATTCTAGTGTTAAAGGATATTTCAAAAGTATAACATATTTTGTGTCTATAATAAATGCTATCATCAACAGTGAACTAAATATTCTTTCAGATAACCAGAAAGAAAAAGTATCAGAAAAATAATTGTATGATGTGTATTACAGTTTTGCAGAGATGGTAAGGGAAGTTTTCAGACTTGATCTGACCATTGTCCTACAGTATCTGTGATCATAGTGCAGTCTTTATAGTGATTAATCCAAAAGAAATATGGAAGAAGCATTTTGAAATTGCAAATCAGTTCATGTGCTTGTCTTTCTTTCCTTTATCCAGGAAGATGATGATGCAGAAGAGGAACAGTAAAACAACTCATGCCCTACCTTGTGCCTTACCACCCTGGACATAAAAACCTACAAAATGAAGTCAGTTAGCACCAAAACTTGAAGGTGGCACATGTTGACTAGACATGTTTTTTCCCACCTTTCTTTTTTCTCCCAAATGGGCAATAAATGATAACAACAACAACAACAACATTTATTTCTATAGCACATTTTCATACAAACAGTAGCTCAAAGTGCTTTACATAATAAAGAATAGAAAAATAAAAGACACAATAAGAAAACAAAATAAATCAACATTAATTAACATCGAATAAGAGTAAGGTTCAATGGCCAGGGGGGACAGAAAAAACAAAAAAACTCCAGACGGCTGGAGAAAAAATAAAATCTGTAGGGATTCCAGACCATGAGACCGCCCAGTCCCCTCTGGGCATTCTACCTAACATAAATGAAACAGTCCTCTTTGGATTTAGGGTTCTCACGGAAGGGCTTGATGATGATGGTCATGTAGACTTCTGCCTTTAAATCCATCCATCATTGTTGGAGCATCATGAAGCTTTGAGTAGGTGGAGGTGGCGCAGGCCACCACCACAAAGAAACCGGAAAAAGAAACAGAAAAGAGAGTAGGGGTCAGTACGGATTTTAGAGCCACCATGAGTAGTTATTATGAGGAAATTGAACATACAGAGTATCAGGATTAAGTTAAATTAAGTTAAATTGAAGTTATAAAAGGCCATGTTAAAGTAATGTGTTTTCAGCAGTGTTTTAAACTGCTCTACTGTATTCCAGATTTTAGGTGCATAGCAGCAGAAGGCCGCCTCACCACTTCTTTTAAGCTTTGTTCTTGGAATTCTAAGGTGACATTCATTTGAGGATCTGAGGTTACGATTTGGGATATAAGGTGCTGATATATAACATTGGGCGAGATTATTTAAGGCTTTATAAACCATAAGCAGTATTTTAAAGTCAATCCTGAATGACACAGGTAACCAGTGTAGTGACATCAAAACTGGAGTAATGTGTTCAGATTTTCTTTTCCTAGTTAGGATTCTAGCAGCTGCATTCTGCACTCGTTGCAAACGATTTATGTCTTTTTTGGGTAGTCCTGAGAGGAGTGCGTTACAGTAATCTAGGTGACTGAAAACAAACGCGTGAACTAATTTCTCAGCATCTTTCAGTGATATAAGAGGTCTAACTTTACTTATGTTTCTTAAGTGAAAAAATGCTGTCCTAGTGATCTGATTAATATGCAATTTAAAATTCAGATTACAGTCAACAATTACCCCTAACCTTTTTACCTCCGTCTTGACTTTTAATCCTAATGTATCCAGTTTATTTCTAATAGCCTCATTGTATCCATTATTGCTAATCACTAAGATTTCAGTTTTCTTTTTATTTAACTTGAGAAAGTTACTATTCATCCATTCTGAGATACAAGTCAGACATTGTGCTAGTGAATCAATAGAATCGGGGTCATCAGGTGCTATTGATAAATATAGCTGTGTGTCATCAGCATAGCTGTGGTAGCTCCCATTGTGCTCTGAGACAATCTGACCTAACGGAAGCATGTAGATTGAGAATAACAGCGGACCCAGGATAGAGCCTTGTGGAACACCATATTGGATATCATGTGTCTTCGAGTTGTAGTTACCACAACTAACAAAAAATTTTCTCCCTGTCAGGTAGGATTCAAACCAACTTTGCATCCTTGCATCCTTCAAGGAACCCCAACTCTTCTTACAATTCCCTTTGCATATATTTATTTCACTATCATTTTCATTATTTTTGCATTATTTTGATAAATGTGATCATTATTAAGAGCTTTTGTGTAATTTAAATTTTCAAAATTGTATTTACTTGCCATGCTCAGGGTTGATTCCTGCCTTATGACCACAACTGCCAGGATGAGCACTGTCTCCCATGGATTGAGGAGATCGAGAAATGGATGAATGGATAGAAACCTGACATTATTTCAATGCATACCTTGGCAAGTTTGTGTCTTGCACAGAGAAGATTGTCATTGGTAAACAGAAGAGAACTGCTGCCTAGAAAGTCACATTTCTCCTTTGTCGTTCCTCTATCTCTCTGATTTTTAAATTGTTGCTTCCAGCAGAGAGTGTTTTTATAGGTAACTTTGACAGGACTGATCGGTGATGTCCATATTCTCACTGTTAACATCCTTGACTCATCGTCTGGCACTGTTAGCAGCCAGCCAGGCATCTCCATATACATGTCTAAGTTGAATGTGAATGTCAGCCGCAAGGATATCTTCCTTCATTGCATGTACTCAGAATGACATGTTGTCAGCCTGTTGGTTTAATCTACGGACATGTAAAAAACAGGATACTCTATTTTTCCAATGTGAGATGAAAGATAAAGCTACTAGCTATGATATTGTGCATTTTAGTACTGTGAGACATTTCCTAACAATTTTAATATACTCAATACTTTAGTCACTACCCATGTATATTTATTATTCCATTTTTGGTCTAAAATATCTGTATTACAAATAATAAACAATAAAAGAATAATGAACTATCACTGAGATGAGCTGTAAGAGGATTTATGCTACAGCGAAAGATTATAAACTTTACTCTCTCACCTTCCAGACAATCAGGTCAGGTCAGCTTAGGAAGCATGCACTGGTACAGCACATTGACGTACCCACCACAAACAGCTTGGGATCCTGGTTGGCAACCCCCCAGGCTATCACGTGGTCCAGTTCCACCATCCAGAAATGACTATCTACCTGCTGCAGCCAGGTGTTACGTTGGTGTCCCCCTGGTCTGGTCCAGCCGCTCGGGTCCTCAACAATGAGGATCCCACAAGCCAAATCACCCTCGGGTAATCGCGCCACATGGCCATAATGCCTTAACTGACACTCTCTCACAATACAGGTAATGTGACTCATTTAAGAAACAAAATCAAAGCAGCAGTACCCAAGCATTCTCTGAAGAGACACAGTACCAACAGACAATGCCATCTGAAAAGTAAGAGTGTCTATACAATGTTTTTCACATTTATTTGTGTTGCAACATTGAATCATGGGAGATTTAATTTGACACCAATCTGCAGAAAAAGATTCGTTAATGTTAAAAGTGAATTTAGATCACTACCAAGGGAATTCATTACAAATATAAAACACAAAATAATTGATCACGTGAGTCGTCATCCCCTTTAATATGACACACTTAAATTGTCACTGGTGCAGCTAATCAGTATTAGACATCACTTAATTAGTTAAATAGAAGTAACCTGTTATAATTCAGGGGTTTCCAGTTGATTGTAGTATACATTCACATTATCTGGAAGGCCAGGCTTGTGGCAACTCCATGAAGGGCTAATTGAAAAGCACGTCAGGGGGTGAATAGAAGAGAATATCCAAGTCATGTAATATTCCTTGGAGTCCAGTTAAATTAATCAGTAAGAAATGGAAGGAGTATGGCAGAGTGTAAATCTGCCTAGTGCACAAAAACTAAATGGTGATGCAAAAAGAACCACCAAGAAACCAATGATAACTCAGAAGGAATTACAATTTACATTAGATAAAACTAGAGAGACTGTGCTTACAATAGCTATTTCCTGAGTGCTTCACCAGTCACAGCATTATGGGAGCGTGGCACCTGACGCTGCAGCTTGCCAGAAGGAGATTCTAAAGTCAGCTCTGAACAGCTTGAATACTTATACAGTTACTTTATGTTTTATATTTGTAATTAAATAAGTCACTTTGCAGAGAGCTGTCTTCACTTTGATATTAAAGAGTCATTTTCTGTTAATCAGTGTCAAAAAAAAAAAAAAAATATTTTTCAGAGTTCCATGAGAGTGAATACTTTTTATAAGCAGTGCAGTTCAGTTGGACTAAAATAAATTTAAGAGTGTGTGAACTTGATTAATTCACTCAATCATGAAAAAGAAAATTAATTTCAAATAGTAAATAAACCGAAGGATGAAAAGACCCAGATAAACAAGTCAGACAACCTTGAAGTTGAAGCCCTTAAATATCTATGCTTGAGATTCAGAACAAGGCTATCTATCACAATTACAAATTGTACAATGGATCTTTTGAGATATATTTATATTCACATTGGCCATATGTTTTTAAGAAAAACATTATTAAAAATAAAGGCAGAGGCAAAATTTAAGATTTTTTACCTTTTATTAATGAATGGATTTAGAGTGAGCATTTTCTATCTTGTGAAACTAGTCACTATAAATCCAGTTGTCTGCTTTTCTGTGTTGGTGATCAGCAGTAAGAAATCCCAAACATAACTTAAGGAGATGTAAAATAAGGAGCTCAGCATACCAGCAGGTAAGTGTAACTGCAACCCACAGAGCTTGTTTCTGGGACAGCTGCCAAAGATCATAGTTTTGGTCTTGTCAACAACACCTCCTGTAGTGGTAATTTTACAAACAGCCTCTTTAAATGTTAAACAAAATTGAATAATTTGTTGGCTACCTTCCAGCATAGGGAATGATTTCTTAGCTGCTAGTTAGTGGCCACTCTATCAGAGAGTATATGGAGACTACTGAGACACCAAAGAAAGACAAGTGCTACCTGACGAACCACAAAGTGCTTTCTTGACATTTCATACTTATGAAATTTTATTTTAGCTTCATCCCAAAATGCAATCCACTCAACATTATTCATTCATCAAAGCAGGCAACTTGAAAGTGGCTTCAAATATACAGTATTTTGTAGAACCACAGCAGGGGACTGTGAATGTGATTAGCTGTCTTAAAATATAATTGATATTAACACATTCTATATAGCTCCTGTTAAAACCTTGAACAAGTTCACACAGGTCAAGTACAAAGTAAGATAGGCTGCGGACCTCCTGCATGCCATGAAATCTGATGCCAACAGGATAATGCCCACAGCTGTCTATACAATTAATAGTAGGTAAATAGTACATGCAGTTACCAAAAGATTTAACTGAAAAATGTTGATCAATTTTAAGACAAAAGGCACTGCAAGTAGACCAGGTTCAAATCTCACCCCTTTCATTGTTCAAACCCTGCACAGTCTCACCATATCTTCATAGGCTTTTATCTAGTTTTCCTCCCACTTGGGTGTCAAAATTAAGACAAAAAGGTTTGAGGCAGCCACCCTTATATTGTTCCAGGCTGCAATGGATACGTTTTTGGTACATAGTAAGGTTTGAGTCCCCAACTGAACTGCCTTGTTGGCACAAAGATGGAAGATTTAAAGGCGGGCAGAGGAAGTGACGTCATCCCTGGGATTGGAACTGGAAATGATGTCATTGTGCCCGGGGACTGGAAGTAATATTAT
Source organism: Polypterus senegalus (assembly GCF_016835505.1). Lineage (NCBI taxonomy): Eukaryota > Metazoa > Chordata > Cladistia > Polypteriformes > Polypteridae > Polypterus > Polypterus senegalus. Next base: position 179,701,998 of record NC_053155.1, on the reverse strand, counting down.
CAGTGGGCCCGGAACAGGAAGTGGTGTCATCAGGGCCAGGAAGGATTTCCCTTGACTGGTCTGTAGAGAAGTGCATTCCACCACCCCCTGGTCTGGCATGGGTCAGACCCTTTAGCTGTCTCCCATTCACACATGTGTGACAAGGCCCCCTCTCAGCCCAGACCCTAGGGGTTGGGCATTCCTGACTGAGAGGTTGTGAACCTCAGAAAGTGCATTGGCATTGGCATGGAGAGAGCCTTGTCAATGAACAAGCGAAAACTTATACGGCTGTAGATCAAGGAACCACCTTGTGACCCGCAGATTCAACTCTTCGTGTAGGGCCATCCACTGTAAAGGTGCATAATCTGTAACAAGGGTGAACTCGCAGCCCAAGAGATAGTACCTCAGCTGTGTAATTGCTCATTTGATCCCCAAGGCTTCCCTTTCCACTGCCGCATACCTGGTTTCTTGTTCTAGCAGTTTCCGGCTTACGAACATAAATGATATAGTTTGGAATGTAAACTAGTGAAATAACTTTTATTTTTGCCTCTGTTTCCCTATACTGGATGTTTTAACGGAAAAAAAATACCAGCAGTACCAGTTTGAGATTCACATGGTTCAGAAAGCTGAGTGTGTGCCTGTAAATCTTAGCATGTTTGACTAATACTTTTAGATAGATTGCCTTTGTCCCGTAAGCCCTAAAGCTGTTGCTTATTAACTAGTAGTGGATCACTCCTAAATATTACTGTTCAAGATTAATTAACTTCTTCAAATTCCAGGAACCATTCCAGGACTTGTAGTTTTGTCAATGGTGGAAGGCTTCTCCTTAAAAGGATAATGTGTAAAAAAAATGACAGGGAAATTAAAATAGCCCTGGGAAAAGACAAAACAATGATCATTCGATTTGCTGATCAACAAAACCAAAACAATAATAATAAAAAAAAAAATTAAAAATGCTCAAGTCAAACTTTGTTGCCAAAACTAGAACACTGTTTCCATAACAAGAAAATGAATTATCAGCATTACATTTAAGAGAGTTTATCCCACAACTACAATTCAACTAATAGTCTATGGTCATCTTTTATGAGAAAGAGAAACTAATACAATTTGGCAAATGGGTACGTGACCACAAAAACCATTGGCCATGCCTTGGTCCAACTATATAAAATGGAGGCATTTGCAAAAAACAAATGGCAATACAATAACAACAAAACTATTAATAAAAGTATATATAATGTATTCCAAATTACAAAAATGTATACTGAAAGGATCATTAGGCATGGACCATTATCCTGCGTACACTGGTGTCACAAAGAGGCCATCCTGTAGCATTGAAATGTTCACTTACTTTGTGAAACAATTCAATGTATATCTCAGAAATTATTACACCATCAGCAGCATCCTATATTATTTCCATCAGACATTTGAGATTCATAATTCATAATTTGTCAAACAAGGCAACAGTTTTCCAATTGCCCAACTCTTTCCTTAGCTTGCAAGATCATCTCCTTGTTATTCACTGACAGGAACTGAGTTGTGCTGAGTTTTCAGCTGTCACTCCCAATCCAAGACAAAGAGCCATCAATTGTACATTGTAAGATATGACATTGGCACCATTTTTTAACCATACATGTTGCTGTTATTAATCTTTATTGTTACACCATAAATACCATAAATCCCCAGAACCATGGTACAATATACATAAAAAGAGGTTATACATAGATATAATGCGTGCATAAACACACAGAAGTTACCCATACTGGAAAACAAGGCAATCCATTATTAGGATTAAATATAAACTGCACAAGTGAAATCTGACATGGCAATGCACTGACACATAGGCTACTAATAAAAACATAGCCCATAACATTAAGCTGTTACACAGTCTGTTTTTACCAGATGGCAGCCAGGACACAGATTCTAAGAGAGGGCTAAGACAGGTCCTTTACAATGTTGGAAGCCCTGCAGATGCAGCATTTCTGAAGTATGTCTTGGATGTAAGGGAGAGTGAACCCATTGATTTTTTTCATTGGAACTTGCAGTTATATACATTTCATTTCCCAAACCAGTAAGTGATACAACTCATTAACACTAGAATTACCAGAGCCAATGAAAAAACTTGTAAATCCGGCCCACCTTAAATCCCTTCACACTTCTCCATCTGAATTTTTTGTCTTCAAAATGTGTCGATAAGCCCAAGCAGCCAACTATACCATCCCACCATTGTATTAGTGCGATGATGTTTTCTGATTGGTACTATTCAAGTCATAAAATGATTTCTTCAAAATGTCACATCTATTTGTCTCTTTCTTTTTTGCCCGGTGCTGCATTGACATTGTGCACCAGAAGGTGTGAGCTTATTCATTCCTAGCAGGAACACGTAGGTGGCTGGTTGCTTATGCTATACGATCAACACACATGTACTGTACAAGGCATGCACGGGACCCACTGAGAAAAGAACAGTGTTCATGGCTCACCTTGCAGAGGAACATCATTGTCGCTTCTTACAAGAAAAGGCGATGGATAAAGCAAAAGAGGATGCAACATCGACAAGCTTCTGTTCCAAGACCGCCGCTTCCCCAGGATCTGGGAGAATGGGATAGCAGGCTGCTTGCTGGTTGGACTTATCAACACATGTAGAAGACAAAAGAGAGACGAACAGATTCGAAGGGATTTAAGGTGGTCCGTATTTACAAGTTTTTTCGTTGGCTCTGGTAATTTTAGTGTTAACACTAGAATCCCTGAAGCCTACGAAAAAACTCATAATCCTGGGCCTTCTTAAATTCCTTCTTATCAGCATCTTTTGTTTTGTAAATGTGTTGATCAGCACAAGCAGCAAGCAGCCTGCTATCCCATTCTCCCAGAGCAAGGCTCTTTACCTGTGTATGAGGTGCCTTGAGTTGTATAGGGTAAATAAAATATTGTTATTTGGAACACATGTATTTTACATGAAGATTTGTTTTGTTATTGTAGGCAGAACACGTCAACAGCAGGGGCCTCATGCATAACACTGTGCGTAGAATTCACACTTAAACATGGCGTACAAACAAAAGCGAAAATGTGCGCACACACAAAAAAATGCAGATGCATAAATCTGTACATACGCCAACTTCCACTTTCTTCCACTACATAAATCCCGGTCAGCGTGAAAAGTAACGCATGTGCACACGCCTGCTCTCTCCCCCTATCTCCTCCCAGAATTATGCCTCTTTATGCCTTAAGCTCAGGGTTCTGTGAAAAGGCAATGGCAAAAGCACTGGGGAAAATAGAAGAATTTCAAAAAATACTAAGTGGAGGCAAGGAAAAACTTACTATTTTTTGGTTTAAACAGTGGTATAAACAACAAAAGGAAGTTGATTGAGTGACATAGAGTGTCAGAGAAACTCAAAAGTTCAAGTTCACAAAGTCGCACAGTGACTAAAAAAGAAGTTGTCAGATATCAAAGCTGCCGTGAAAAGGAAACTCGTAGCTCACCGTCTGAGTGTCATATGGAAGCTTATTAGGGTACAGAGAAAAGAAAAAACAATAGGCACACAGTGGGAAAAATAGCTCAAAATGTCAACTTTAATCTTGAAATGTCCACTTTAATCACGTGGTTTATTTTGTCATTACAATAAAACAAAATAAACTTCATCTTAAAATCGTTTAATTAACTAGTTTCTCAAATACCATCATAACTAAAGTAGCATGTTAAATGCTTTGCATTGTATGTGTTCTTTAATGTGCTCTATGTGTGTGAATCACTACGTACTTCTTAAACGGTCTTTCTCTTTCTCCAACAGGACACAGAATCCATTACATTCATGATATTACAGCTCTCTGAATAATTTAAATACTGAGATGTGTACTTGATATCATTTTCATTAAGATATGAATTAAAGCATGTTGTGAAACATGGAAACACGATGGCACAGTGATAATGACAAACTGGCGCCCCGTCCAGAGATTGTTCCTGCCTCCCGCAAGATGCTTGCTGCACCGTGCGCGACCTTCAATGAAACACTTTACTGCAGCAGTATTGTCTCCCTCAGACGTATTCAGAAAGGCTCTGAAGCTTTTGCCATATGGGAGCAGTTTAATAGATGGTAATGCATAGCTAAGGCAGCGTGTGCTTGATGCTGTATCCCGATAATTCTCTTTCCGATCAGCTGCTGTTGGGCTGTGATTCCACACTCAGATACAGTGGGATAAATACTCAGTGGTGCATTGAGGGGAACAACGCTAAAGCAGCTATGATATGTGAAATAGTTTGGTCATTCCGTGGACCATTATGTTACAGGTTAATTACAATCAGATGCCTTAAACTAATAAATGATATGCGGGTAATGCCAGTGTATTTGATAAAGCCATGTCAGGGATGTGGATCTAAAAAAGAAACGGAAACCAGACTGGAATAAAAACACTACTTTGACGTTGGACGCCACCAGTTTGTAAAACCACGTGGAAAACTTGCGTACGCTATGGCTTGAGCTGGCCATATCCTGGCATTTTTTTTTTTGCTGTTGATTTTTCAAGACATTTAAGTGGTACTCCCCCATAGCACTAAAGCAAAGTTTGGAAGCAACAAATTAACAACATTTACTCAACGTAACAGCAATCTATATTATGTATTCACAGTGTTATTTATTACTACTCAGTCAGATTTACCCAAAAATTTGAACATCACATTCTGATAATATAAACCAGTGCAATGCTATTTTGATTTCAACAGAATTAACAAAAATTGCTTACATCTTTAATGAAGTTTTTATAAGCTGCTCATATTTACTTATAACTTTAAAGATCATATTAAATATTGAATATTTTTTCTATTAAAATGAAATATTTTTACTCTTAGTTAAAAAAATAAACTTACATTGCTTAGATAGGTGGGTGCCAGAAGAGAGATTTTTTTTCTGCTTCATTTGCAGAATTATTTGTTTATAGACATTCTGTTCCTATGTAAATCTCCATCTGAGTGTTAATTTGAGTATTGAGTATCTAAAACTGCCAAAAGACCAGGGAAAACCTACACATATGTAAATTATTAGAAAAAATGAACAATAGTCACAATAAGAAATAATTAACTTGAAAAATGATATTATAATGATATATATAGAGATGAAACCATTTGCCTTAAAAATCATAATTGTAATTAGTCTGGCTAAATTTCATTACATTTGCAAAGAACTTGAAGAAAGCTTTACCAACTTATTCCAGTAGATCAACTTGTTCTTTTGAATAAATCCAACACAAAAAAGTTAAGCTGCTGCAGAAATTATATCATTGGGTTCATAAGAATTACTTATGAATACTTTGAGTTCACTTATTTTTTTTGCATGGTGTCTCCTGACTCACCAGTAAGAGAACCACCCCCCATCCCCCCAAAGCACAGCACATGATATATCACTCAGCTCATCTTAATATCTATTTATGTAAGACATCAAGCATTTCTCCCAAATTTTGGCTCTCTAGACCCCAAAAAAACTAATTTTTATGTTGCTGTTAGACCATGTTTTATGAAGAATATTGCAGTGTAATGATAAAGAGTAAACCAATAAGTGTTTTCTGAAAAAATGATCAGAAGGACTTCAAGGTGTTCATGTCCCATCAACTGACCCCAGGTGGTTCACTCCCCATTGAAGTTGCTGGTCACAAATGTAATTTTATTTTTGATATTTGATTTTTTTACTAGTGGTCCAAAATCTCTACAAGCCACTCCCTGAAGGTTAAAAATAACAAATTTCAAACAAAAGCATTTGGGGTATCAGTTTAGACTATTTCACGGTCAGTGATTATGACTGAGATATTATTTTTGATTGTTTACTAAGTATCTAGCCCTCTATGGGCCTGTATCAAATTTAAATGTAAATCATTATATTTCTTATGGGCACCCCAAATTAAGATGGCTTATGTTAATTCAGACTTTTTAATCTATATAAATAAAATTCTTTTCGCGTTTGAAACGTAAATTATGTATGATGAGAGAAAATATTAGAATACAGGAACTAATCACTTCGTTTGTGGACGCCATTTTTATATCGTCTTTACGAATTGTTATTATTTGTGTGAGAGTTATTTTACTTATATTGAAAAGAAATAAATACAAACACGCTGATCTATCTGATAGAAGTGCGCCCCGCGTCGCCCTCTCCCAGCCCTCCTATCTGAACTCCAGCATTTAGCTGTCCACTGCCAGGTGCGTTCTGACAGAGAAGTTTTATTTATTGGTCCACGTCACTGTCGCGGAAACTGACACATTGTAACTTTTTTTTAATTGCCAGTACTTGATAGTAGAAGAGATGAGGAAAACAGCTTTATGTCTTTCTACTTTTTAACTGCACCGAGCTGTAAACAATGTGAAGACAAGACAGCCTTCAGTGGTGATGGGTCGTGAGAACAAAGTGGACACTGAAAGGCGTGGAATGTCGGGCTCCTCCACCAGGTTGAGAGCTTCGCAGTTTCGGGCAGCATCCTCTCTTCTTGCACTGTTTGTGACACTTTGAGTGCCCCATCGGCTCCTGGGAGAGTAGAAATCTTTGTGAATGAGAGTAATCGGCACCATCAAAGCAAGACTCTCTTTGTAAATTGTGCTGCATGAATACTTACTCTCCATTAAAGTGAGTTTGGGTCACTAAAACCACGCAACATTCAATGTTGCTTTTGTGATTAATTCTTTTAACAACATGTAGGGTTTACATCTAAGAAGATGTACCGACCTCTTCATGTAAAGTATTGGACTTGGGAATTGTTTGAACCTTCTGCCCGTTAAGCATGGAAGGGCAGCGTCCACATTTCTCAGAATAATTGTTCTCTTTAATTACAGGCACATAGTGCAATGTTGTCAGGCAAAAAGGATCACATACAAAATGTTATATTTCTATATCACACCGGTCGTGTAGCGCCTTTCACAAGGGATCTTCTACCGAGAGATAATCCAAATACATTTAAGCTGCTGTTAGTACTACTTACCTGTTGTGTTATAGCGCCTTTAAAATGTACTTTACCCTAAAGCACTCCAGTAGTGCTCAATGTATCTTTACTTCTAAAATGTTAATGTTTTACTGTTTAATAATGTATATACTACATTTTATTTTTTTTTCCCTTGCACTCAGTGAGCGAAGCCACTGAGTAATCAGCTAGTATTTTTATATTATTTATATTGTGTGACATTGAGATGGCTTCTTAGTTAAGAATATGTTAATTTGTATTATAGTCAGTAGCTCTGAATTGTTAATCAAAATACACATCACTCTGATAGAGATTCTCTTCCTTTTTTTCAACCTTTCCCAAACAAAAGGCAAAAAACTTTAACAAATGAAATATATACAGTAAGTATGCAGCGTGTTGTTAAAATAAGGATTAGTATCCCAGGGACATTAGCAGATAATCTGTTGAGATGTTTTACATGATTTTCAATGAGGACAACATATTCAAAGAGATGGTGGGTGTCCAGAAATATACTAGTGTCTATCCAGGACTGGTCTGTCTTATGTGCACTGCTGTAGGTAAAGAAAGTTCTACAGCTACTATTGTGGATGAGTTTAGGGAAAAAAGTAACTAATCAGGTTTTAAATGAAAATCCTAAACTATTGCTTTTTGAACATGATACACTTTGTGTTTTATATATTTTTCATTATTCTTCTAGACATTAGGGCTGGGCTAATTCCATATCTCTAATTTGAGAAAGCACTTTTAATTTGTTAAAAATTCATTTTGATTTGCTTAAAGGTTGATAATTTTCTTTCTAGCCACCTATATATGCACAGGTACATTTAATCATAAATGTTTTAATAATCAGTTTTCAAAAACAGATTGTATATTGTCAGAAATCGTGAATGTTTTACGGGACCAGTTTAAGTGAATAGTAATGAGATGCTTATGTAACAGTATCCATTCATGTTCCCAAGCCAGAGAAAGTCCCGTCTGCCTGCAGGTATTTAACGTCTTACCTGCACTACATTGACTCCACCTATTACACACCATCCTCCTTAAAAAAAAGACAACCACATGAAGTTGTTAACAT